>NC_136425.1:20997500-21207500 GCF_052625555.1 Lactuca saligna | reverse complement strand
ATGGAGTTCTAGTTTGAATATAAATGCAAAATAAGTTTAAAAACATATAGTTAAGATATAGTTAAGGGGTTGTTTAATATATTTTTTATTGAGTTTGATAAAAGATTGAGTATTCCATTCAAATTTGAACTTTTTGATTTGTTTAGGTTTCAAGATTATATATAATTTAGTCAAACCGACTCAATCATAACATGCCTCTACTTTATCATATTCAAAATTATATCTTTTGATAAAACTTGAGTTAATCAGATATAACTTAATCATTAAAGCTCCCTTAATAACATATAAAGTTGGAGATAATAAAATATAACGGAAGCGAAGCATCAAAACATATGTTATGCGTTGGTTCAACTTGTCCCTATCATGAAATTCAACTCACAGTTTAAATCCCCAATCCCTGATTTTTTGTTCTTCATAAATCCCTCTTTCTTTTCACTCAATAATCGCATCGCATGTTGGTCTCATTTCTTTCCTAAATACAGGCGACACCATTTAGGAATAGCCACCACCCTCGGCCGCCGGAGACCACTTTGACCTCATCAACTTCGCCATACCGCCGGTCATCACAAGGATCGTTGACTTCTCCTGTGACGGCAACTTCAAGAAGAGGCGCGGTTTTCTTTTTCTTCTCTCCGGTGCATCAAAGGGGTGGCGGGCATCAATCCTTTACATTTCTTACAGTTTAGTGATTTCGTGAGATATGATTAGGAAGCACCAAACATTTGAAGAGATCAGGGACGACGATGAAGAGACGAAATAATTCATTCTCTATACCTATTGCCTAATGCATCACTCCTCATCAGCCAATATCGGTTCGTAAACTTCTGCAAAAACTGCATCTTGTCTCTCATCTCTCGATTATCTGTGTGTTAATCTTGATCTTCTGCAAAATTCAATCAGGTAAACAGCCAATCACTTTACCTTCTTAAATCTTGGTTTTTTTCATTAATGATCCCGTGTATTTGTTATTATATTCGGTTGATTTTAGGTTGAGGTTACTCTAATTTCATGGATATCAGAGCAATAACATTTGGTTTTTAGATTCGCAAAGTTAGATTGTTTGTTTGGCTTGTTGAGTACCTGAGTAGATGCTCTTTCTCCTTCTTTTAAACCTTTCATCTGTAAATTATGTTATTTGTAAATCGTATACTTTTGAGCTTCGAAGTTCATTATAGCACCAAATAAGATTTGTCACCATAGCTCAATAATGCTCTTTTATATGTAAATTCATAGTTAAAATGTTATAATTACCTTGAAATTGAAACAAAACAATTGGTTATCAAATTTAAGTTTAACATTTCTGGAAATCATGCCTCACATATAAACTTGTTTTTACTAGAAAAAGACAGTGTGCTGTAGACTGTTAGTTGTTGGTTTTGTTTATCTTTAGCCTTTCTTCTCTTAAATTTGAATGCTTTTAAAGTTTTTGTCTTTTGGGCCAAGATCTATCAGCATTTGTTCTCAACATTTTGTTCTTTTTATGATATTTTATATTGATACAGATCAACTCTTACAATGAAAAATGTTGGTGATGATGAGGCTGATGTGGAGAATGGAAAATTTGATAAAGAAAAAGAAAGAAGTCAAAAGAGTAGTAGAATAAAAGTCAACAATCAAGCCTTATTATCTGGATTTGCATATTGTCTTTCATCATGTAGCATGATACTTGTTAACAAATACGTCCTCTCCAGCTATGATTTCAATGCTGGAATATCCTTAATGCTCTACCAGGTCCAACACTATTACAATTTACATCATCAGTCCTTCATCTTCTCTTATTTCTCTAACAAGTCCTTTTTCTTTTCATGTTCAGAACTTTGTATCTGTACTTATAGTCTCTAGTTTGAGCATACTTGGTGTAATATCAACGGAACCACTTACATGGAGACTGATAAAAATCTGGCTGCCTGTGAATTTTATATTCGTTGGGATGTTAGTCACAAGCATGTTTAGGTATCAAATTATATCAATTTTTTTTTTTATTATCTCGATAATAATAATAATAATAAATAATAATAATTCGAATGAATTATAATATTGTTTGCAGTTTAAGGTACATTAATGTTGCCATGGTTACTGTGTTGAAGAATTTCACCAATGTGATAACTGCAGTTGGTGAAATGTATTTGTTCAATAAACACCATGACAATAGAGTCTGGGCTGCACTTTTCTTGATGGTATGTATTTTTATTTTTTTTATAATATTAAATTTTTAACCAAAATAATAATTTTTTTTTTTTTTTGTGTGTGTGTAGATAATATCAGCAATATCTGGAGGGATAACTGATTTGGCTTTTAATGCTGTTGGCTACACATGGCAGATTATTAATTGTTTTCTGACAGCATCATATTCTGTAAGTGCACGCCAGATACTGATACAGATGCAGTACAACCTGTTGTGTCATGTCATGTGTAACAGAAAGATGATTTTTTTATTTTTGTGTAGTTAACGCTTCGTAGAGTGATGGATACAGCTAAGCAAGTGACAAAATCTGGACAGTTGAATGAGTTTTCAATGGTGTTACTTAACAACACACTGTCGTTGCCTTTAGGGCTTGTGCTTATTTTTGTATTCAATGAGGTGGATTATCTTTATACCACGTAAGTTTATTTTTTTTATTACAACATTTATACTTTCAATATTTTTTTTTTTGGATTAGTAAATATTTTTTGGTAATTTGTAGACCCCTTTTGAGGATGCCGACATTCTGGGTGGTGATGACGTTTAGTGGATTTCTAGGGTTAGCCATTAGCTTCACTTCCATGTGGTTTCTTCACCAAACGGGGGCCACTACATACAGGTAATTGCAAATTTTGTTCTATTGACATCAGTCCTAGTTCCTGCCAGGTGCAGTACAAACCTATTCAGTCATGTTTTGTCCTGTCCTGTTGGATGGTTGTTGGGTGTTACATGGTTTTAAGATGACAAAATTATTGTTATTATTATTTTTTTTTATTTGCAGTCTCGTGGGGTCGCTAAATAAGATTCCGCTGTCGGTTGCTGGAATAGTTTTATTTCATGTTCCTACTAGCGTTGAGAATTCTGCCAGCATTTTATTCGGTTAGCTCTTTTTCGTGAATGAAAAATTCATATTATAAACTTTGGTGTTAAAGTTTCACTAGTGAAAATTGGTTTTTCAACTTTGAACTTTTTCATGTTTAGTTTATTTTTTGTATCATAATAATCTTATATTTGAAATTGTTACTTGTGATATTATATGGTTAAACTCGGTTGATTTTTGTTTTGGTTTTAGGTTTGGTTGCTGGAGTGTTATTTGCGAGAGCAAAGATTAAGGATAGAACTCAATCTTGAAAAACAAAAGGGAATTGAAACTATGGTCATGCATATGAGTTGAGACACTTGCTTAAAAGAATGCAAGTATACATTGGAGAAATGGAAACAAATGGGGCTATTTAATTGTTTCAAGTGTGTCATTTTTGTTTTTTTTTTTTTTTTTTTGTAAGGGGGGATATGTTGTAGGAATTTTTGTACTCTAAAACAATACTCATTGATGATGTATGTGAAAAACAAAAAGCTGTGATCTTTTTTTTTTTTTTTTGGTAAAAATCTAGGGTGCTAAATATACAAAAGGAATATTGAATACTTTATTTTATCGTGTAGCTCTATTTATTAAAAGTACATAGTTGATCAACATTAAATATGGCACATGCATTTTAAATTAAATTCAACATCGTATGTGTGAATACTGAATGCCATGTGAATTTCAACATATGTCGTGAAATGGCAATTTCCATGAATTCCATGCTATTAGATGTGGATTTTCAAGTAATGCCGTATGAATTTCTTGTTATAATCATGTTATGACATGTAAAATTCATACAATATAAGGCGGATTTCATCTATTAATATGTGTATTCCATATATTTAACTCACTGAATACGAACTTCAAACTAAACGGTTGCGATTTGATAGCGTCACAAACATATATGTAATTATGTATGCAATTTGAGGGCAGAAATTCACTGAATTTACACATGGTAAAGATTAGAGTCTATTTGGAACTAGAGTTTCATGAAGACCTTCTATAATTAGAGTCTATTTGGTCCTTATGGTTTGCTCGGATTCACATTTTTAGTCTAATTTTTTAAAATCTGATAAGATGCATCCCGATGATTTAAAGAAATTGCATTGTACATCCTTAGTTCATTTAAAAAAAAGACCATTTTACCTTTATATTGTTTTTCTGTTTTTTCTTATATATATATATATATATATATATATATATATATATATATATATATATATATATATATATATATTATTGTTTAGTTTTTTTTTTTTTTTTTTTTTTTTTTGCTTATATTTTATTTATTTATTTATATTTTTTATTATTTAGATTTTATTTGACAATTTTTTTGAATATATTGTTTAATTTTTTTACGTGTTTGTTTATATTTTCTTTTTGATGTCTTTTTGAATATTTTTTTTCAAGATTTTTTTTTTTTGTAAAAAATGTAAAAATGTTTTTCAAATGTGGATATTATTAATATAGATTAGGTATATTATTTTTTAATATGATTAATAGATAGGTTAACCGAAATTCAAAAATGGGTTTCAAGTTATATGATGGCTAATTGGAAACCATATAACTCGAAGACGAACAAAATTTATAAAAATTAAAAAAAATGAACTAGAAAACATTGACACATGTGTTTGCGTTATATGAATTCTGATTAGCATTTACTATTCAAAACAAAATGTTAAAAAAATTGAACTCGAAACCATTGACACTTGTTTTGAATTCCGGTTAGCCTATACAATAACCATATTAAAATATATTATTAACACATATTAGAGATAAAATTATTTATTTTAATAGGGTTATTGTATAAATTCGAAACGAGTGTCAACGGTTTCGAGTTCAATTATTTAGTTTTAGAAAAACTTTAACATTTTGTTCCAAATGGCAAATGCTAATCGGAAATCCTATAACTAAAACACATGTGTCAATGTTTTCGAGTTCATTTTTTATTTTAAAAATTTTTGTTCATTTTTTCGAGTTATATGCTTTCCAATTAGCAATTGTATAACTTGAAACCCGTTTTCGAATTTCGGTTAGTCTATTTATAAATCCTATTAAAAAAAGATAATTTTATAACTAATCTATGTTAATGTGACATTCCTAAAATCACGGCCAGAAAAGACCGATTTTGTTTATGCTTTATAAAAATCAGAGTACTTCATTTTATAAAAAGGTTGCGGAATTTGTTCCCAGAAAAACATGGTAAATACGTTATTAAAACATTTTCGAAGAAACGTATTTATTTCATTTTAAAACGTTTGGGATGTCATCGTTAATACAGGAACATAAGCATAAACAGAACTTACAATTATTCACACTAGTGGTCTACATCTCTTTAAATCTCTCAGTGTAATGTCACTTCATATCAACACCTGTGATACAAATAAACTGAGTGGGTCAGGTTGGGAAACCTGGTGAGCACATAGGGATTTCAATCCCACAATGTTATACCATATATATAGTTTAAAATTCACAAAATATACAATTTCACCATACATATATATAAACAACTCTTATCCCACCCCGTCGATCCTCGCAACGAGGCTATCCATACTCTCGGACCTAAGATTAATCGTTTTACCTACTCCATACTCTCGGATCAGAAATGAACGAATTTACCAAATCCATACTCTCGGACTAGGGACGAATGACTAATCCATACTCTCGGATTCAGTGGCGGAGCCAGGGTTAAAGTGAAGGGGTATCCCAATTTTTTTAAGGTAACCTATTTTTTCCGGTGTCGACTCGTGACTCGACTTATTATATATATATATATATATATATATATATATATATATATATATATATATATATATATATATATATATATACATTTTACTAAGAGATATATATAATTAAACATTAATATATAATTTAAAACTTTTAGGTTATATAATAAAAAAGACTAAATCTTTGTGTTTTGGAAGTAATACAACACACAACTATGATTTTCTCTTTGATTAATTTTTAATATATATAACCTATAAAACAACGCCTAAAACTAAAGCCTAGCCCACTAACATTGGTTTACCCTAAATCTAAATGGTCAATCCCCGTCTCTCATGCCGTCACTATCGTTACACTCACTCATCCTTCGTATCTGCATTCTATTGCCGGATTGAAGATGAAGTTATCATGCAACCACCAAACCTGCAAATACTACTCTCTAAATGGAAGACGAGGCAGTTGGAGAAGGCATAACACATTCATTATCGTTCATGTGCATCTCCTTCTCATGGCAATCACTCTCTGTTTCCGTTCTCTTCTGGCTCATTTGACTCACAAGTTGGATCGAATCATACGGTCGGCAACATAAAACGAAATTTTCCGGAAAAAATTGCACTATTGAAATTTTTTTGAGAGGTATCCCAGGCTACCCCGAGCTCTACATTGGATCCGCCCCTGCTCGGATTAAAGATGAATGATTATGCCTAATCCATACTCTCGGACTAGGGACAATAGCTAATCCATACTCTCGGATTAACGACAAATGATTATGCCTAATCCATATTCTCGGACTAGGGACAATGACTATGTCTAATCCATACTTCCGGATAAGTGACATATACTAACTTCTATTCTCTGAGTTTAACTCACTTGTACTCGTAAGAATATACTACCCAATATTCCTCATATTTAATTTAGGTCTACTATTTATCCTAAATTATCAAATATAATCAGGTATGTTCTTTAACACGAATTTCAAGCAACATCAATTAACTCGCACATAAACATATAATTAATACTTCAATCAATACTTGTATTAAAATCATGTTCATGAAAGGGACTATGCACTCACCTGAGAAGGTGGTGACTCGGTACTCGGACAGCGCTTCGTTTACTTTAAAATAATTACTTCGACGAAACCTAGTATTATCACCAATAGATTTTAGTCTATTATTCGCCGAGACTAATTAATAGTCTAGCTATTATTACTATTATATAAGCGTTAAAAAAAATACTTATATAACCCATAATAATAGCCCAAGTATTTATTATATGTTCTTAATAACGTTAATATAATTAAATAAAAACTATATTAAAAATAGCGTAGGCGTAGCTCACTTACAGCGGGGTTTATAGAAAACCAGGCTTTGCTTGGAGCAGTGTTTCCGAGCCGAAAAGCTCTTCTTCTCGGAGCCTTCGAGCACTCCGGGGCTTCCGCCTCGTGCTAGGGAGGTTCCTTAGGCTTTTCGGGGGATTTCGGGGCTAGAGAGAGGTTCTAGAGAGAGAGTAAAGAGAAGAAAGAATGAGAAATGTGTGAAGAAAATGAAGGTGTGAGAGGTGGTATTTATAGGGTGAAAATGGCTGAACTTGGTGCCACATGTCACCATCTAGTGGCAAGACTTGGGGAGAAAGCAATGGACAAGATTGTGCCACATCACCCATTTTCGCACAACACACTTCCGACTTCTAAAATCCGTAACTTTCACATACGACCTCCGTTTTTGACGTTATTTATATCCACGCGTAGGTAAAAATAATATCTACAACTTTCATTTTGACTCCGTCGGCTAATTCTAGACCGATCTTAAATTTAACAGTACGAGGCGTTTAGACTGTTAAATGACCGCGAAGAATTCGTAACTCCTTCATACGGACTCCGTTTTCGTCTGTCTTTTTACCGTTGAGTTACTATTAATGAGATCTTTAACTCTCATTTGTTTCACGTAAGCCAAAAACCGCTCGAACTAAAATTCGAGTTTCGGGCTGTACACTGCTAAGCCGAATCTTAGAAAAATCATAACTTCCTCATACGAAGTCAGATTTGGGCGTCTTTTTATCGATGCTCTTAGTTTAACATATTCTACGACTTTTGTTTAGATTGCTAAGGCTAAAAAGTCTTCTATCGTAAATTCACTATTTACGTCTTCCGGTGCCGTGCTGGTTTTGCCGTAAAACTTCGGCGGGCCATAACTTCTTCGTTATAACTCGGATTTCGGCGTTCTTTATATGTACGGAAACCTTGTGACATATTCTAAAACTTGGTTAAGACTATTCATTCTAAATAATCTTTTGTCGAAAAGTCATTTTTGACCCCAATTGCCTCTAAATTGACTAGCCCGGATTTGCGGGCGTTACAGTTAATAATATTCACATTTAACGAAACTTTTCATATTTTTTTCACAAAATAATTTTAAAAAATATAAACAAACAAAACATCAAAAAATGTATTCAAACAACATATCAAATAATTAGAAAAAAATTATTCAAAAAAACATAAAATAAATATAAATGAACATATTGTAAAAAAACATTAAAAATATATTCCAAAAAATGTCAAATAAAATCTAAAAAATAAAAAATACAAATAAATAAAATAAAATATAAGCGAAAAATATAAAGAATATATATATATATATATATATATATATATATATATATATATATATATATATATATATATATATATATATATATATGTTAATTTGAGACCATGTTAATTTTGTGAATCTGTGAGACGCAATATAAAAATAAATTTAAAATGGAAAATAAAAGGAAAATTCAGAAAATTCTTTTTTTAATTATTATTTTCGTTATTTTCTTTACCAAAAAAATAAAAAAAAATAAAAAAAAATAAAAAAAAAAAATAAAAAAAATTCAGTTTTTTTTTGAAAAATACATCAAATATTTTAATAGAATATTATATTGTAAATATTTCAATGTGATTTTTAGAATGTTAGAATATTTTAGTAGATTTGTCAGATATGTAAAATATTATAATATTACATAGATATTTCAAAAAATATTAATTTTTTTATTATTTCTTATTTATTTTATTTATTTTTGTATAAAAAGTCACGAAAATATTATTTTATTTTATTTTTCAAAAATTTTCAATTAATTTTCATTTTAAAAATGTTTTTTATTTACAAAATCAGTGGTTATGATTACGTCTTCCTGTCTCATAAAATATTACGGTCTCATATAAACCTTTTATATATATATATATATATATATATATATATATATATATATATATATATAAAGAAAAACAAAAATATAAAAATAAGGTTAAAATGATCTTTTTAAATGGACTAAAGATGTACAATATAATTTTGTTTAAACCAAAGAAATGCATGTTGTCATATTTTCAAAGATTGGAATGAAAATGCCAATCTAAACCAACCACGGTGACCAAAACTGTAGTTTACTCATGAAAATATAATCATAAGATTAGGACTTTATTTGTAGACCTTGACATTTATGAAGGCCTTTTAAACAAAATTATAAGATCTTGGGGGTATACTTCTAACTCTTCTACCTGTTTTTCTTCTTCCGTCTACGGGGTAGAGAGAGAGAGAGAGAGAGAGAGAGAATGGAAAGGTCATCGGAGGAAGTGACTCCGTCGGAAGCAGCCGTACTGATAACTCCTCGTGCCGATCCCATTCGCGGCGACGATCGGAACGGTAACCGAAACCCTATCAGTACTGCTTCATCATCGCGAGCTGAGTGGCCGACGATCGATGGACCATTGGGGTTGTCGGAGCAAGATTCCGTTGGTTACGCTCGTAAGTTTTTCGGATTTGGATTCATTTTGCTACCAATGCTGTGGGCCGTTAATTGCTACTACTTCTGGCCAGTTCTTCGTAACTCTCGCTCTTTCCCCCGAATCCGCCCCTGTAAGTCGATTTCATTCTCAATTTGGGGGAAATCCTCGTATACTCTAACCGCATTTTGAGTTACTCTCGTTACAATAAATTGAATCTCCTTCATTTTGATTTATCAACATCGTCTGCAATGGCACAAAATTGTCAGGCCAACTGTCTCTATTCCAGATTTACATTTTGAATTTGAAAAAGTATCTTAAGAAATTGTTATACTTCATCTGCAATCGGTTACGCTACTGAATGCTAACTAGGTTTGACATCAAAAACATCAAAATTCAGCTCTTTCTTTGTGACAGATGGAGCAATTTACATTTTTTGTTCTTTTCTAGGGTAAAAAATGAAGTATATTTTCATGAATACATACCTCCATGTTTACTGGGAAATTGAATGGTTAGAAGATTTGAAGTTTATGTTAGAAAGTAAAAACTAGTTTTGTTGATTGTGTAGATGTGGTAGGATCAGCAATAGGAGTGACGATATTTTCAGCCATGCTAGCTTCGTGGGCCCTCACCTTCACCATTGGAGGTGAACGTCTTTTCGGGCATACATGGGATGAACTGGTAATGTATAATGTTGCTGACAGATATGGTTTGACAGGTTGGATTTAGTGATTGGAATTGGAATTGGAATTGTAAAGTCTGGAATGGAATTGGAAAAACACTAGACTCATAACTCATGTTGTTTGAAACTCCAAGAGATATTCTGAATTTTGAATTATTCAACTTCAAGTAGTCTCAGAAGTCACTTAAATACATATATAGCTTGAATTTTTTAGTCATGTCATCAACATTAATACAATGCAACTAAATCATTTATAAAGTAATAAAGTGTATTATACTATTATTCACTTGCAGGGTATTTACTATTTTTGCTATATTTAACGGAAAAGTTGATACGATGACTGGATATTTTTTTTTATAAAAATATAATCAATAAATATGTAAAAGAACTAAAACCTAAGCAAGAGAAATGAAAGTATATGTTATTATTTTGCGACTTCACCCTAAGAGCATGTCCAATGATCCTAAAGCCTAAAGATTTGATTTTTGATTTTTGAGTAGATTCATATTATACAACTATCACATTTATTGAGTAACACCGTTCATATATTTGAATAGAATTACAAGTTGGGGCTAGCCTACGTGGCTAACAAGGTGTCTAACTAGAAGTTTAAAACCATGAGGATTTGGGTTTAATCCTAGGCAAATATTAACCCCATTGTTTAAAAAAAAATCTCGAATAGAGTTGAAGCTGCGGTTAAAGATTTTAGGTCATGTCTATACATTTTTAGTTTGTTTTATATATTAGTTATAATTTGAATGTAATAATTAATATTTACAGTCTTATATATTAAATTATATTATATTAATTAAGACCATTGCACCAGAAAGTTATACCACACTTTTTTTTCCGACCGTTGTATGTGATGGGGGGTGGTACCATTTCAAAAGTGTGATAAGTTGTGATACCTTGCTGATGGTCATTATATTTCCTTCTTAAGAGGGTGTTTGACTTAGTTTTTTAGAAGCTAAAAGTCCTTTTAAGAAAAGATAGAAAGTAAAAGATGTTTGGCAAATGCATTTTAGAAGCTATTTTTGGATTTGGATACAAGTAAAAATGAACTTTTTGGAAAAGTTAGAAAAACCTGATTTTTTGTGACTTTTCCAAAAATGAATTTTGCTCCCTGAAAAGCCAAGCCAAACACCCCCTAATTATCAGGAAATCTAATTTTTTAAACGGAGATATACACATATAAATCTACTCTCTAACTTCTTTTTAATTCCATCTATATCACTCAAGAGATTTGAAAATGAGGACCTCTAACTAGATTGTTACTTCAAAGAATTGTTGGTTATTTTTTTTAATAAATGAATGTTTTTTTATGAAATGTTTTATTCTCCTTCATTTTGCCACATGTTTTTTTTGTTTTTTATTTTATTTTTCTATTTTCCACTTGTTATTTTTTTGAGGTTTTCATTTTTATATTAAAATTTCAGAATTTATGGTTATATATATATATATATATATATATATAAAAGAAAGATTCTCATTCTATTCATGTAATATTACTATTTTATTAATTTGATAATATATTCACATAAATGTTAAAAACTCATTCATTTACTTTTTTTTTTCAACTACTTTATAAAATATTTAATGTTTATATATTAATATTAAACTTTTTATTTTTAATAAACAGATGTAATATACGGGTCTTACATCTAATTAAAGAATAAAGTAATTTACAGTTTTAAGTTAAAAATTATATTTTTGTAACTTATAGGTTTAACTCTAAAAAATAGATTAAGTAGAAGTTGATACTCCTAGTTTTTAATTAAAGAAAATACTATTTTTTAGAATGGCAAATAAATATACATCTCCTCCTAGGATTGAACACATGACTACTTAGTAGTTACAACTTATAAGTAATCGACTTTTATTTAACAAAATGTTAAGGGCAAAAATAGCTACCATCCTTGGAACTTTTTTAAGTTACAAAATAACAGTGGAGTTGCAAATCCCGTTATTATGGATATTTGTCTTATTTACAGCTTTAGAATATTCACACGTTCTAACCACCAACCCAGCAGAGTTGAAATTGATGACGAGTTTCCAATTTGACGTTCTTCGTTCAACATGGTGCAATGAGGCCATCATAAAAATATATGGGATAACCATGGACAATGAAGCCCTCGACAACTTCCAAATATCCTTTTGTTAACTAAAGCTCATTCGTTCCAATCATCCAAGGACATCCACAACTTCCAAATATCCAAGGACAAGTATCCACCTCTTGGTTTTGATTTGACAACATGTGACATCCACAGCCCGAAAAAAAGAAAAAAAAAACTTCTTGTTTATGTTTACTTAAAACAAAATATAGAATATGTTAGTGCGTCGTCCCAAATCATATTTTTTATTGTAAAATGAAATACAAAACATTTTCCAAGAAAAATCTTTTCATTAATATTAAAAACTTTAGATGTCAACACTAAAAACATAACCATAAACTAATCATTTCAGGCTTTAGAATTGTTTATTATACTAATGACTATAAACCAATGTTGCAAAAATCGGCATTAGCGGTTGATTCGTCGTTTGAGGGTTTTGAACCGATTACGATTAAGGTGTTTGATGGAAATTGGTCAAAATCGGTCAAACTCAGGCTTGACGACCCTTTGCGGTCATAGGCGGAAAATATTTAAAAAATTCAAAATTTTAATTTTTAAATATTACACCAAAATTTTTAATTTTCAAAGTTTTAAATCTTTACAATTTTAAGATATTATATTAAAATTTTTAAATTTTCAAATCTTCAAAATTTTCAAATTTGAAATACTTATTTTTTTTGGATATAATAAATTTTTAAATAATTTTATTAAGAATTTAGGATCTCCGATTAATCCCCGCTGAGTCCGATTAATCGCTTAACGTCAGTCGACCACCGAACGATTTTCATAACCTTGCTATAAACTATTTAAATCTCTCAGCAGATTTAAATATCACTATGTGCCTTCGTATCACTACCTGTGATACAAAGAAACTAAGCAAGTCAAACTTGGAAGCATAGTGAACACATAAGATTTTTAACCCACA
Source organism: Lactuca saligna (assembly GCF_052625555.1). Lineage (NCBI taxonomy): Eukaryota > Viridiplantae > Streptophyta > Magnoliopsida > Asterales > Asteraceae > Lactuca > Lactuca saligna. Next base: position 21,194,248 of record NC_136425.1, on the reverse strand, counting down.
ATAATACAATTATAATCTCTTATTTATATATATATATATATATATATATATATATATATATATATATATATATATATATTTCGCACCAAACAATTAACCTAATTACTCATTGCTGTTATTCTAACTCCTGATCCTAAAATAATGATTTCAAGGGACATATCCTAAAATAACGAGTAGACAATACTGCTTCAGAGATTTCTTAGCAATATTCGTCAATAAGGCAACAATGAGGGGGATAGAGTACATCGAATGAACGCATAGTTCATTAACAACTACAAATTGCGAGTTTGTCAGTGTTCAATTGGATTGTCTAGAATAGTTTGTGATCATCATCTATATTCTACTATATGACTTGTTCATCAATATAATAGTACTATATTGGTCACAACCTCACACCATTATTTTATCTTTCACAACCTTTCTCTACCTAATACTACGAATGATTTAAGTATGCTATTTAAAGTAGATTAATACTTTATCAACATATGATTCATGTACACATAAAACCAGTCAAGTTATTTTATATAACACATATACGATAATAAACGCAAGTATCAATTCAGCATTGAATACTTTGTATCTATGTGTAAGATGAAAGCAACTATGCACTTACTTGTTAAAGGTGGATGATTAGTGGTTAGGTTAGCACTTCTCCTAATAACTTAACTTTTCCTTTCAAAAGACTTGGATATAAAAACCACTAAGTCTTTGTCTTTGTTATATATTTTTTTCGAACTATAATAACAATAATTTTGATTCCCTAATAATCTCAATGAATACTTTCAGTTTTAGTTGATAAGGAATGACCAGGTAAGATCATATCGAATATAGGATATGTTTGGTAGACATAGTATATTATTTGGAAAATTCACTTTAAACAGCTCACTACATCTAGCTTAGACATCACTCATATAAGTAGATCAATCAGTATTATGATTAGAATCTCTGATAAATCTTATTTATAGGTCCATAATAACAACTATGGATTTTTGGCAAAAGTTCGAGAATTTACGGGCAAAACTTCGACTCTGAAAAATTCTTTTTGTCGGGCTCACTAATGTTTGAAAGACTTACTAAAGTAGCTAGGATCTCAAGAGTATCGTGGCTCGGGGTATTGGAAGGTTTCCAAAGGATTTGGCGTGAAACGAGTGAGAAATAAGCAAGAAATCGACATTATTTATAGGTTGCGAAGGATGGCGCACCGCGTCGTGGCGTCATCTGCATCCATTTGAGGTGCCACATGTCAGGCTCAGCTTGTGCCACATGTCAGGCTCAGATCGTGCCACATCGCTATTATTTGATAAAAATTCATGATTTTCAAAAAACCACAACTCTCGCATACAAACTCTATTTTCGATGTTCTTATATCCCCGGTTCCGTTTGACAAGTACTACAACTTTTCTTTAGATCCCAATAGCTAATATGCATTCTATTTTTAATTTATAGTCTATGAGGGTTACATAATAATAGATTTTGCAAAATTCATAACTTCTTCGTACGAACTCCGTTCTCGACATTCTATATACCGACAAATTCGTGTTTATGAAAACTCTGATTCTCCTTTATATTGTTTTGGCTAAAAAGAAACCGATCTCCATTTCATTTTTTATTACACACATTGTTATGTCATTTTTTGAATGTCATACTGTATATTTCTTATAGAAAATGCATATAAATTGAAATGTTGGCTTTATAAAGGAGTGCTTTACTAAATGGACAATTAGTTTCTGTTTTATATGTTAAATAACTATTATAAATAACAAGCAAACAAAGTTCATTTTAACAATTTATATGCAAATAATATCGAATAAAATTACTATTTAATAAATATTTAAACAAAATCTATGAGTGAAAACATTTTCTGAATTTCAACGTTGGCCAAATAAACTTTAGTTAAAAAGATTCCACTGTCACTTTCTATTTGACCTTTTATTTCAGACATCGTTATCCAAATAGACACACCAAAATCTACATAACTGGAAATTATCAATATCTCCAAACAGATGTAATAAACAAATAAGATATCATCATATCGTAAGTCACATGCCACTTGCTACCTAAATCCAAATTGAAATGCGTGACGTTTCTTTATCTTTCAAACTTTTCAAATTAAAAGTTAATTTTTAGCCATCGACTAGTATATATCAGCTTATGTATATGATTGTAACGTATTAGGCCCATGTAGTAGCTTTTTTGTATAAATATTTCCGGCCATGTAATACTTGTTGTGTATTTTAACTCCTTAATGAGAATTGACTATAAGGATAATGAAAGATTGAAAGTGTAATCTTTATTATTGATTGAACTAATTACAATGGAAGAGATCTTCCGTTTATATAATACAAAGGGTAACTAGATATTGAGATATTTACGGTGCATAAATAAAGGAAAGTATAACAATATTTGACAAGGTAAATATACACGTGAGTTTAAATATACACGTGAGTTTATAACTTATCATGCCCCCGCAAGATGGACGAACCGGAGAGAAGTCCAATCTTGGAAACCAAATAGTGAAACCGTGATCTTGGTAGAGGTTTAGTGAGAGCATCAGCCAATTGGTCGTCGCCAGAAATATGTTGAACACGTAGAGAATGTTGCTGAACCTTTTCTCTCACAAAGTGAAAATCCAGTGCAAGATGCTTCATTCTGGAGTGAAAAACTGGATTTGCAGAGTATGAAGTGGCACTCAGATTGTCACAGTAAATAGTGGGTGTGATGGTAGATGAAAAACCGAGTTCCTGTAGAAGAGAAGTGAGCCACTGGACTTCGGTAGTTGTTGATGCTACGACCCTAAATTCTGCTTCGGTTGAGCTTCTTGCTAGTGTATTTTGCCGTTTAGAACTCCAGGAAATAGGATTTGAACCGAGATAAACAATATATCCTGTAGTGCTTCTGTAATTGTCTTTATCTCCTGCCCAATCAGCATCGGTGAAGGCATGTAAAGTAAGAGGTGAGTTTCGTTTTAGAATGATCCCATGATGAAGAGTTCCATGTAAATAACGAAGTAATCTCTTGAGTGCTGTCCAGTGAAGTGATGTTGGAGCATGCATAAACTGAGATAGGCGATTGACAGTGAAGGAAATGTCGGGCCTAGTTAAGGACAAGTATTGTAAAGCACCGACTAATGCCCGATATTCAGTAGGAACCGAATGTGGAGTACCTCCTGTTAGCCGCAAAGGTTCTGTGGTGGTAATTGGTGTTGGAATCGGTTTGCAATCATTCATATGTGCTCTAGTGAGAATATCAAGAATGTATTTACGCTGAGAAAGAAGAATACCGGTTGGGTGAGGGGTAACCTCGACACCAAGAATATAGGATAAGGGACCGAGATCTTTTAGGGAGAATTTTGTAGAAAGATGAGTGATAAAGTTGGAGATATGAGAAGGAGATGGACCGGTGACAATAATGTCATCAACATAGACTAGGACAAGAATAAAAGAGGATTGTGTTTTAAGAAGAAACAAGGACGAATCGGAAATAGTGAGTTTGAAGCCAAGAGAAATTAGATGTTGTTTAAGTTCATCATACCAAGCTCTAGATGCTTGATGAAGGCCATAAAGTGCTTTGTGGAGTTTACATACGTGATTAGGAAATGATGGGTTGACAAAACCGGGTGGTTGGGTCATATAGACATCTTCATGAAGATGGCCTTGTAAAAAAGCGTTATTGACGTCAAGTTGTCGTAATGACCAGTTGTGAGAGATAGCAAGAGAGAGTACAAGACGGAGAGTAGCTGGTTTAATGACAGGGCTGAAGGTTTCTTGATAGTCAATACCGGGGCGTTGATTGAACCCCTTAGCTACAAGACGGGCTTTGAGACGGTCAATAGAGCCGTCGGGTTTGAATTTGGTTCGATAGACCCATTTGCATCCAACAAGATTAGGAGCTTGGGAAGAAGGCACAAGAGACCAAGTTTTGTTTCTTTCTAATGCATTGAATTCTTCTTGCATGGCAGCACGCCATGATGGATGTTTGAGAGCTTGGGATATGGATGAAGGTTCTGTGAATTGCGAGATAGAAGAAGTGTGTATCTGAAAATCAGAATTGAAGTATTTGCTGTTGGGTTTAGGATGAGGCCGTGTGTTCATGCGTGAGGGAGGAGGATTTTGAGTAGAGGTATCAGTAGGAGGAGAGTTTTGCAATGGAATAATAGGAGGAGGAATTGGATGAGAGTTAATAATTGGAGAGGGATTTGGTATGGCTGTATCGACAGAGGTAGGAGTAGATATGGGAGTATTTGTAGGAGTAGTAGGAGGAGTGTTTGAAGAGATAGTATTTTGGAGGGGGGGCTGATGTAAGGATATATCAGGTGTGGAAAGTGGAACCGAGAATGGAGCCCACTGGTTTAGATCAATAGTTTGGTTGGGAGTGGAGGAAGATGACAGTTTTGGATATGGGAATTCATGTTCGACAAAAAGGACATGTCGAGAAGTATATAGTTTTTGAGAAATAGGATCAAAGGTATAGTAAGCACTTTGTGTTGGGGAAAAGCCAACAAAAATACAGGGGGTGGAACGAGGATGTAATTTGTGTGGTGAATAAGGTCGTAACCACGGGTAACATAAGCAACCGAAACATTTGAGTTTTGAGTAATTGGGATCTTTTTGAAAGAGGCAGCGGAAAGGTGATAGATTATTGAGTGTGGGAGTGGGAAGTCTGTTTATGAGATATGCAGCGGTGGTAAAGGCAAATGGCCAAAAAGTGACCGGAAGATGAGAGTGAGATAAAAGGGAAAGGCCGGTTTCGACAATATGGCGATGGCGGCGTTCCGCATACCCATTATGTTCAGGGGTATGTGGTGGAGAGGTTAAGTGAGAAATGCCGGAAGATGCGAGGTGAGTGGCGAGTTTGATATATTCACCGCCATTGTCAGAGAAGAATTGTTTGATGGGTGTTTGAAAGAAATTTTCAACTAAGTTTTGGAATCGAGTGAAAATGGTTAAAGATTCTGATTTCTTTTTCATAGGATAGAGCCATATGTATTTAGTATAGTGATCAACGAAAATGATATAATATTTGAAGTGATCAAAGGATTCAACTGGGGAACACCACACATCAGAAAAAATAAGATCTAAAGGTTTTGAGGATGTAAGAGATGAGTTATGGAAAGGTAAATGATGACTTTTATTTATCCGACATGAATTACAATTGTTTAGAGTACTGGAATTAAATGACAAGAAAGAAGACAATTGCTTTAACACTTTATTTTGGGGGTGGCCTAGTCGGTGGTGCCACAAAGAAGGAGCTGAGAGATGCATGTTGAGGACAGCCGGTGGTGATGAAGGGGATCGGAGCTCATACATTCCCTTGACCGCTGTTCCCCGGAAGAGAGGAATTTTGGAATCCAGATCCTTAATGACAAACACAAAAGAGTAGAATTCAATCAGAAAGTTATTATCAAGACATAGCCTGGATATAGAGATGATGTTACGAGATAAGGAAGGAACAAAAAGAACATTCTTTAGAATTAAAGGAGTGTGTGATGTGTGAATTATAAGAGAGCCAATATGAGAGATTTTTAAACACGAACCATCACCAATGACCAATTCTTCAGTGCCGTCATAGGGTGCATGCATGGACAAATTGTTGAGATCATTTGTGGCGTGGAAGCTGGCCCCACTATCAAAGAGCCAGTTGGATGTGGTTGGGGCATTTGTAGACATAGGATTCATGACATGAGCTTGAGCATTGTTAACCTGCAGAAATTGATTATAGGAAGGGACAGTAGCAGTTGGAAAAGCTTTCTTGAAAGTGAAACAGTTGCTGAGTGAGTGACCTTTGTGATGGCACCATTGGCATTTGCCCAAAAAGGGGCGCTGACCGGTGGTCTGCGGTTGAGTGGATGGGTTAGACAGTAAGCCATTGTTCCTGTTTTCCTGTTTGGGAGGCCATTGTTTCTTGGTAGATTGTTGATGAGTATAGAATACAGTTGCAGGTTGATGAATACCTGTGGGTGGAGTCTGCTGGGCAATTGCTAACTCATGGTTAATGAGTTTTTCATGAAGTTCATTGAAGGTAATAGTGGAATCACGAGCATGGATGGCGTCTAGAATAGGCTTGTATGTTGTCTGATCTAGGCCATTGATTACAGCATCTATAATGTCTTCTGGATCCAATTTCTTGCCTAGAATAGCAAGCTCATCAACAACAGTCTTGACACTCTGCATATAGTCTGTAATTGTTTGATTGGGGGTTTTAGTGAGCTGTTTGAGGCGGTGTTGCAGCTGCTTAATATGACCTCGAGAAGGAGATGCGTAGGTGCTAGCAAGAGTTTTCCAGGCCTCGTGAGAAGAGGAGGCATTGGTAATCAAAGGGACGATTTGTGGAGATAGAGTGCCAACTAGAGCTCCAAAAAGGAGTCGATCCTGGCGAAACCACTTTTGGTAATCGATGTGAGGAGTACTTGTGCCGTTGGCGGCTGTTGTTGGTGTCGGCGCTAAGTGAGAGCCATCAATAAATCGGTAGAGGTCAAGCCCATGGAGCAAGGCTTCGATCTGGGTTTTCCACCCAAGATAATTTGTAGAGGTCAATTTTAGGGTTGCTGGAAAATTGACGATAGTGATGTCTTTGAGAATCGAATTGGCAGAAAAGGAAGATTCTTGACCAGACATGATGCTGTTTTTGGGAGACGGAGGGGGGGAATTTATGGGGGTGCTGTGTATCGACCCGCTCTCTGATACCATATAAGGATAATGAAAGATTGAAAGTGTAATCTTTATTATTGATTGAACTAATTACAATGGAAGAGATCTTCCGTTTATATAATACAAAGGGTAACTAGATATTGAGATATTTACTGTGCATAAATAAAGGAAAGTATAACAATATTTGACAAGGTAAATATACACGTGAGTTTAAATATACACGTGAGTTTATAACTTATCATTGACAACATTATGAGAAAATACACTTTGTAATTGGCATAAGAGTTGTAATAGATTTTCCCAATTCTCTTTCTCTTTGACTCTCCAATCACGATCCTTTCCCTCTCCCTTTCCGTCACGCTAAACTCTAGCAAAACCATAGCCACCGTGTTTTGCTTCCATGACTCTTATCAGTGAGGTTTTAGAAAACCCTTCCCTGTAACCAACATCATGGCTTGTGTCCCGATTGTTATGGACCTAGATGAAGTAAACTATAACGTTTGACATCAACTATTTGAGATTAATTGTCTCACCTATGAGACAAAATTGTATATAAAGCACGAATCATGAGTCTGTGGTATAGGTGGCCACGGAAAACCACCGTATACACCAACCTGAGGTTCCATGGTTCTCCGTCTTCGTGGCTGTTCATGGTGTATACAACGGAGAGCAACAACCAATGAAATTCAATTTCGATTTAATGCTTTTAACGGTCAGTTTAGGTGTCTTTTTACCTAAATAAAATATCATTATAAACCTACTATATAAATACCACAATACTCCTTCTATCTAACACAATTCCTCTCTCACAATCGCACATTTGTGTTTCTTGATCTTTCAAAAACCATGACTCCCAAAATACGGAATTGGTCGGAAGAGGAAGAAGATAAGTTAGTAGTAACATGAGTGTCGGTTTCGGAAGACATATGTAGTTGTGTCTCTAGAGATTTTGGGGGAAGAGTTCGAAACGTTTCCACGATTTAATGGGTGGTCCAAGAGGTAATCTTGATAAAATATGTTCGAAGTATCGCGATATGAGGGTAAAATGCTGCGAGTTCGTTGGAATTTATAACTATGTTATAAACAACGAACACAAAGGCGATATCGATCCTGGCCATGCATCAATATGAAGACATAAATTACAGACCGTTTACACATCTCAAAACTTGGCTAAAATTTAAGGATTCTAAAAAATGGATTGCTGAATAATAAGGGTTTAAAAGACTAGTTTAATTTGTTTGTGTTTGTATTTTTATTGTAACACCTATAAAATCATGTTAAAATTTAGACTTCTAAAAACATTTAAAATGTCAATAGTTATTACAAAAAGGTTTTTAAAATAGTTTCATATCGGAGTTCCCAGAGATCATAATCATAAATCGAGGAAAGTGTACGGTCACGCCTTCGCCTTCCCGCGGTCATCCGCCAAACCTGAAATAATAATCAATAATGTAAGCTCGAAGGCTTAGTGAGTTACCCCCTAAATATCAACCTCATATAACCATAAACATATCATATAACAAACACAGAATAGCCATGCATCTCGAGTCTACAGTGTGGCTGGTCCGCCCGCACCGGACCTTCAGTCCACCTAGTCCACTCTCTGAGTCTACAATATGACTGGACCGTCTGCACCGGGACTTCAGTCTGTCTGGTCCACTCTTCGAGCCTACAGTATGACTGTACCGCCCTCTCGGGCCTTTAGCCTATCCGAACCACTCATTGGGCCTTCGGTCTGACAATGTACCCTTCTGGGTCTGCAGTCTATCCGGTCCGCCGTGGGTATGTTGGCCTACATACAAAGCAGGACCCACCTCAACCCAATACCAAACAAACATCCATGTGCACATATAATAGATAATCACATAACAGTCCATATATAACAAACCGATCTAAGAGATCATATAGCATAACAACATCTTATCCCGGATACCGACCTAACAGGTCACTAACATAGTACCATCCTAATTACCAGGACGCCGATCTAACAGATCAATACGCATATCAAACCAATACAAGCATACAATCCGAGAAAGGGTCGGCCTTAGTGCCTTAGACCCTGTTGATATAGTGAGGATAATTCACCTTGAAATGCCGATCTGAACTGAAGAAGCAGATTCCCGAACCACCATCTCACCGACAATCTCGAACTATCCAAATTAGCAAATAATGAGTCAACACACGGGAGTATAAATCTTGACCAAGAATCACTCATACAATAATTGCCAATTTGTTTTCCTCTAATTTGGGGTTAAGGATCAAAACCAAACCCATGATCCAAGTCTATATAACAAGGCCCAACATTGGCCCAACTTTTCAAACTGGGCCCAACTACCCAATTGGGCCTGCATCCAAGATCCAAAACCAAGACTTGGCCTAAAACACCTTACCCATAATGTCCAGCAAAGGTCCAAGTCCAACTAGTCCACAGACAGCCCAAACTCGAAGCCCGATATCAAAAAACCCCCAACAGAGGACGTACGTTGGGTGTACCCCTCTGGTACGTGCGGCGTACTTCGTCTCCTATTGACTGGAAAATGGGTCATTGACCTGGTACGTGGGGCGTACTTCTACTTACGCGGGGGCGTACGCGAGCTGAAAAAAAAACTCTCATAAGTGCTTAATGGCTTAAGCACTTAAGCCCAAACTTCAGATCCGTCGACCAAATATGCCTAGGACTCATAAAGTCTCGAACTATATCACTTTGGACATCCAGAAAGCTCTTAATCTAAGTTCTTAACCCATTAAGACCTTACTAATGCATTTATGGGGCACTTAAGTCATTGGGACCTCATTTTTAACACTCATAACCCCTTCAAGAGCCTGAAAGGTTAACTCATCTCGTCCAAATCATGACATGCACCATTTTGGGACTTTTTGGGACAAGAATGCTTTCATGAAACTAAAATGACTAGATCTAACTCATACAAGAATAAAGTTCCAAGCTTTATACCTCATGGAGCTTCTAGAACACACACCAACTTTAGATCTTCAAGCCAATCTTTTTCTCCAACTTCTTGGTGCAATGCCGTTACCTCCAAGTGCTCAAAATACCCACCAAATCACACTCTCACACAAGACCTAGGGTTTGGGGACGTTTCTAGAAGATGGAGGCTGAGAAGGAGGAGAGAAATGAGTCTTAAGGATGTTTATATAGCCCCCAAGCCAAGACATTAGGGTTTCCTTCATTTATGAGTACGCCCAACGTACACAAGTGTACGACCAGCGTACCAGGGCCCCCCTAGTACGCTCTGCGTACCATTATGTACACGCAACGTACTCTTCCTAATCTCAAACTTACAATTTAGCCCTTAGGCTCTCCAAGACTTTACCTTTCCATTCCTATGGACAAAACTTGGGATGTTACATTTATGTTTTTTTTCTCTTTTATTTTAAGTGGTTTTTTAAATCAATGTAATATTTTTTATTGAATAAAAAACTACTTTAAAAAATATGGTTTTTATTGTATTTTCATTGTATTTTTGAATTAAATTTAATTAAAAAAATAAGGTGGAGTGGTGTGTTTAGTGGTAGAGATCTCATGGTTAGTGGTAGCAAGTGTGGTTATGATATGACACACACCACTATAATGATTAGTGGTATGAAGTGTGGTGAGTATAATGAATGACCTGATGTCCACAACCTACTCCTAACCGTTCCTGTGGAATTGTTATGTAGTTTCACTTTGTCAGTTTGTCATTTTTAATAAAATCGTAATTTTTAATGTTCTTTTATCTTGTGTGTGTGTGTGTGTGTCTATATATATATATATATATATATATATAACAGTTTATTTTGGGTCCACTCCTATGACCAAACTACTTATATGTAAAATCCATATTTGATCGGAGAAATGAGAAAACCAACTCCCTTTTCATTCCAATGTTTTTTTTAATTTATTTTTCTTTTTATTTTTTTGCAAAGGTTTTCTTACTGCCAACATGAGACTAGCCCACTTGGTAGAGAGTTTGCATCTTAAATTGCAGTGTTAGTAATTTTGATAATCATAACATAAAATGAAGAAATATAACTTTAGGTCTTGATTCTCGAATATGTCAAAAGAAACTTTAAACATGAAAGAACGATTATATACATATATCATTATGATCTTCGGATCTGAAGAACTAGGTTGAGTTTTCAAGTTGATCTAAAGAGTTCTCTTTAAAATCCCTATGCAAACCTTAAACGAATTTACATGTGTATTTCGTGTATTTTGATCTGCTCCTCATCACATGTATATATAGATGGAGATATACCCTAAAGTGAGATATGATATTGAGTAGACCTGACAATGATGCGGTTTTTGCCCCTGATCTGATCCAAACCCATAAGAATTATAAGGGTTTGGAGCGTAGTTTTTGATTCGTTTACCCATTAACGACTCTTAGCTACTAACCCTTGTATTAAAAGGGTCGGGTATGGATCATCATAGATCCGCTCCATTTATAACCCGACCATATAAATTTTAGAATACACATTTATATTTTATACTACTTGACGTTTAATTTGAATTCCAATGAAAAGTCCAAATGGAAAATGCCAAAGGAAAAACCACTTTTACCAAGGACTTAGAAGTCGAGTTCTAAACTTATAAACTTCTATCAAGTACCATAATGTCATTCAATTTATATTCATCAAGAAATCATAATACCCACTTACAATTCAATAAAACCATTTATTAACACGAAAAAAGTTTGCAATTGCTATTCGCTATCACTGCAATCGACAATCATAAATCAATTAAAATTTGTTGCAATAGTGATTTTTAATTCCAATCGAAATTCCTCGAGTAGGTAATGCCCTTTTCTAAATCAACTTTGTTTTATTTAAAAAAACTGTTATTTTAAGGTAAGAAATGTTGTTTTAAGAATTAAATAATTTTTTATTATTAAAAAAACCTATGAGTTAGTGGGCGGGTTTGGATATTCGTTGATTCAGTGGATAAGAGTATGGTGTGATTATTCAAAATCCTACGGGTTACGGAGCGGGTTTGGATCGAAATTTGAAATTTGTTAATAGGGTTTGGATTAAGGGTGTTTCGTTCCAAACCCACTCCATTGTCAGGTCTAATCTTGAGTCAAACAGGGAACTCAACCCACAAAAGGTAAATGAATATCTTATAAATTTGTCCATTAGCAATTTGTATTCTTACAATAATAATCGGATTTAATGATAATATATGCATATTTATGAAGTGATCCCATAATTATGTAACAATCTCCCACTTGACCACGAATATATATATATATATATATATATATATATATATATATATATATATATATATATATATATATATATATAAACCATGTAAGCATTTTAATGAATGTTATCAAAATATTGATACTCTTAAACAATCTCGTCCATTAATCATAATAGTATATGGTCAAAGCGGTCTTCGTTACAATTTACGTAACTAAACTTATCAATGGTCACATATACATATATAAATATTGACATAGATTAAACATGATGTGTGGTTTTAATATCAAAATAGATTTCTAATGAGTTCATCTTTAGCTTAAAGTGAGATAAAACTTCAAATAAGTGTAACTAATAATGAAATTAACCAAATTCTTAATTTTGTAAAAAAACATAATTATTCTTAAACAAAACATAAAACCCCCACTAAAATAAATCATCACACCAACGTGTACAATATGATCATTAAAGACCTTGAGAGGTAATCCATTTGTGAGTGGATCTGCTATCATTGAGTTTTTCTACATGTGTTATATAAATATTTGTCCATTCGTACTTTTTATTTAACAGTTAGAAACTTAATGTCAATATGATTTGACTTGGTACAACTTCTGCTATTGCTGGAATATAATATTGATAACTTATTGTCACAATTTTAGTGGTCTTTCAATACCAAAAATATATAGCATTGTGACAAATTTCTGCAACCATATTCCATAATTTGATGTCTCATAACATACTACAAATTATGTTGGTTATATACATTTATATATAACGAAGACCGCTTTGATCCTATACTATTATGATTACCGGACGAGATTGTTTAAGAGTACCAATTTATAAGATATAAAGTGTTGATGGACCGATTTATAAGATATTTAGTTACCTTTTGTGGGTTGAGGTCCTGGTTTGAGCCAAGATCCTCAAGATCTGTAACACCCAAAGTTTCGAAGACCAAGAAAGGAAAGAAAACCCTAAGTTTAGGGGTCGACTCGGCGAGTCTAAGGAGGGACTCGGCGAGTCCGAGCGGGATCCGGGTCGGGGAGTAAGTGACCGACTCGGCGAGTCGACCAGGGTGACTCGGCGAGTCTGGTCTGTGCGTGGAAAACCCTAAAATTCGGGACTTGGAGCCTATTTAAGCATCTCAACCTTCTTCCTAGGGCTCCTTTACAGCCTCTCACACCCAGAACGCCGCACCTTAAGCCCCCATTGTGCTCATTCAAGCTTTTAGCCATTTTTGGGTGGGTTTAAGGAAGAAGAAGGAGTGGGAATCTTTGAAGCATCAGGGAGTGGCTTTGGATCTGAAGTTTGGGAAGCATTTCAGAGCATTGGAAGGTATCAATTCGTTTCTCTCCTCCAGATTTTCCTTGGTTATGAGTTTTGGGGCTTTTAAGCCATGTTTAAGACCAATCTTGAGCTTGAGGTCCAGATCTGAGGTTGCTACCTCAGATCCATGCTTGTTTTGGTATGGAATCCCAGAAAGTATCAGCCATTGGGTGGAAATTGGAGCCTCTTGGTCCTAAACCCTAGCTATGGGTGTATTTTTCCTAGATCTCCCTCTCTACACGTAAAGTTTGCAACTTTACGTGGGAAATAGGCTTGGGGAGGGTAGATCTACAGTTTGGAGCTCATGCATGACTCGGAAGTCCTCTGCATGTAAGTGGATCTTGGTGGACTCGACGAGTCCTTCGAGTGGACTCGGCGAGTAGCTTGAAGATGAGGAGGAACTCGACGAGTAGGATGAACAACTCGTCGAGTCGGATGAAGTTAGGCATGGACTCGGCGAGTTGGATGAGCAACTCGGCGAGTTGGTTGAAGATTGTCTAGGACTCGGCGAGTCTGTTCTTGGACTCGGCGAGTCAGATCGCGAAAACCCTGAACCCTTCGAGTCGAGGCCCGAATCAGTGAGTCGGGTGGTGCCTTAACGAGTTGGACAGGACAGGACTTGGAACTGGTTGGACTCGGCGAGTCATGGACTGACTCGGCGAGTCGGGTCGCGAATAAGAAAGACCCTAAGCTTATGAACTCGACGAGTCTTTAGGAGACTCGGCGAGTAGGGTTGACCTGGAAGGTTGACTTTGACCAGAGTTGACTTAGTTGACTGTCAGACTAAGTGTTATATGTATATTGATAGCTCGGAGAGCTGGAGGAGCAGCGGATCAGGGGATTGTCGAGTAGCAGCTAGAGATTTATCAGTAGGGCTCAGCAGTTCAGGTGAGTTACCTTCCAGTAGTGGTGGGTCTAAGGCCACAATGCCGGCCCACCAGTAGGAGATGTATGATAGATGATTGTCTTTGTGATATCATCTAGGGTTTCTGTTACCGGTTATGTTACATGCTATCATGATACGTTATATGCAATAGTATTAGAGTTCGGTTGTTAGGACCGCTGGGTCGTCAGACACCCCAGAATTATCTGACTGTATGTGATGGTATGCTTGTATGTTGGTCTGTTATGCTATGCGATAGAGGTAGCGGGAGGGGACCAGTCCCCGCGGATCGGTTGTTAGGACCGATGGGTAGTCAGCACCCCAGAATGGCTTGACATGGGTAGTCAGCACCCCAGAATGGCTTGACACGGGTAGGTCGGCACCCCAGAATGGCCGTACCGGGTAGTCAGGCACCCCAGAATAGCCTGGCAGTACGTATGTTATGTGTTTGTATGGTATGTGGTACGTTGGGGGAACTCACTAAGCTTTGTGCTTACGTTTACAGTTTTGTTTTCAGGTACCTCTGCTTCGAAGGGGAAGGAGCCGGCGCGGTAGCGGCACGTCATACACACACTCTTCGGTTTCCGCATTTATAAGATGTACTCTGATATTTTGATGGGATGTATGGTTTGACCTTTTAGAACATGGTTTCGATGTGTTATGGTGTGATCAAACAATGTTTTTATTTATTAATGTTTTCTAAAGTAGTATTTTAAAATGAAATTTTCGGACGTAAAATTTGGGTCGTTACAAGTTGGTATCAGAGCCCTGATTTGAGGGATTCGGACACGCCTTCGGGAGTGTTCGGACTCAAATCGAGGGATTGAAAGATTTTCCAAAAGAACTTGTTCTTTAAAACCCGGAAAAGGGTCATAAGAAAGAGCAAAGTGTGTGATGTGCGCGACCGGCCGAGCTCAAGTAAGTACTCCCAATTTACCCATACAAGTTATGTTATTATTTTCGATATCAGTTTCAGTATCAGTTTCAGTTCAGTTTCAGTTTCCAGCTTCAGTAGAACAGCATGCTAGAATAGGACTAAGGATCTAGGATGATGCCTTATGTGCCTGCTTTATGTGTTTCAGCTTGATGAGAATTGCATGCTAGTAATGAGTAGACAGTAGTAGGATAGCCTGTGTAGGTTATGCCTGAAAGTATGAGCTTAGCATTACATGCTGGTGCAGTTCTTGTTATGAGAATTGTTTTGCCTGAGTATGTTTCCCTTATCCGAATGCTGCTTGCTTTGTGCTTTGTGGGACTCTGAGTGATGAGAGTTAGCCATTAGGTGAATACGTTTCATCATATGTGATCAGGGTTGAATAATCTCAGAGTGCTGGATTTGGCCCTACTGCGCAGCTCTCGTTTGAGTCCAACCGTTGTAGGGACGAGTCCTTTACTTGAAAGATTATCTGAGCCTCGTCACATGTGATGGTATTCAGGTGGTGACTAATTGGCATTACAAGGAGGCCTTCAGCAGCTGAGGACTGTTGGGTAGAGTTAGAGGTTCTCTAGGGCAAGCCTAGGATGAGAGTAGCAGAGAATCAGTAGAAGGGTAAAGGGGACTTGGTGGAGTTGAGGTAACTCTTGAGGAAAGTACGGATAGATGTGGAAGGTAGTAGGGGCCCATACTACTGAAAGCAGAGGATCCGTACTCGATTCAAGAGGGGCTGAGGCGAAACCAAGGAACTAGTAGAGTATGTGAGAGATCCCTCAATAGTAGTATGTAATTGATTGGGGATTGTTATATTTTCAGCATGGTGACGTTGCGCGAGATACCAGTTGGCAGTTCGGGTGCAGGGGAGGGGTCTGGCTCGGGTTTTGGGGCCGGGCAGCTTGATGATCAGATGAGGGATTTCATTTCCGCAGAGATTATGCGCAACATCATTGATCAGACTCCAGTGATTTTCGGTTCAGTTAGAGAGGCCATTGTGGAGCTCATGGACAGCCACCTTAAGGCCTTAGGGGCCGGGGCAGTTTCAGGACAGTTTGGGGCTCGTATAGGGTCCGATTCTGATGGATCCCAGGGATCCATCAGAAAGGGGAGTCCCATTTTTAGCACTTGTCATACGGGGTCAGGAGCGAGTGGTCCCCCTTACCCCCAAGAGGGTTCCCTGCGGGATTGGATTGCTGCAGAGGTTTCACGGGTTCTCCAGGAAGAGTTACCAAACACCATTGGGCGTATCACCGATAGTGTGGTCGACGGGATTGAAAGGCGGACCTCAGCTGTCCAGGCAATGGGTGAAATGGTCACTATGACCCATGAGCGGGAGATTGACTCGGATAGTCAGCTTGGGAAGAGGAAGCGGTCTTCCGGTCTAGTTCGGCAAGATGGGCAGTCGGACACTGTCGAAGTGGGTGTCAGAAGCCCGCAAGGTCGAGATAGTTGCTCGAGGGAGAAGGGAGCACGAGCTGGCGTGCGCAGCAAGTCTAAGTGCGGCAGATGCGGATGGAAGGGTCACAAACGTCAGGAATGCACAGTAGAAGTAGAGTTATGCCATCGTTGCCATCAGCCTGGCCATGTTAGGGTGAATTGCCCCGTTCAGCGGTTGGGACAGCCTTATTGCCATAGTAGAGTCCGAAAATCAGAGAGATTTGAGGATCCTTCAGATCAGGTTGCAGGTATGATTCTTTTCCCTCTATTTTACTATTCACAACATTATTGCTATGTTGCTGCATTGATGTCAATAAACTTATGTGTGGTGTTAGTGCGGCTTGTTTGTGATTATGATATATGCCTTTTGCATACCTCGGAGAATTGATTGGTAGATAGGGGGTGTGCTCTTATGAGGAAGGTTTCGGAGGATGTAGTAACTGTAGCATGGTTGGGAGAGATTTGGTTCGTTTCGCTAGTTCGGAGTGGTTAGTGTTGGAATGGATTGGTTAGATCCCTAGCTATGGCAGGCTTGGGATCCTTAGCAGGATGATGAATGGAATGACAGCAAGGATCGGGATCTCTTTTAAGTGTGAAGCCGCAAGGGATAAACAGGACCGAAGTGGGGGAGAACCCTCCGGGTACATTTGGATAAGAATCTCGTAGACTCAGAATGAGTGCGCGGCCTCTAAGAAGAAATGGTAGTAGCTCAGTGATGGAGGGATTGAGAAGTTCAGAATTAGGAGTTTGAGAACTTTTCCCAGCAGTTAGTTCATGTAATCGAGATGGTTAGAAGCTGGTTAGGAATCCAAGATTGAGGGCCACCTGTCGGACGCATGAGAACCGGAAAGAAGACCCTGAGAGCGGGTAGCAGGAGATGTTTTAGCATTGGTAGCCAGTGTCTGAGACAGCATGCAGATTGCGTAGATTCAGGAGTTGGGAGGTTGGAAACTTCCCAACAATAGCTTCTTGTATCCAAATTAGTAGACGGTTGGTTTGGGAACCAAGCCGGAGAATTCCTCGGCGAAGCACTTAGTATATCAAGGATATAAGATGTCGAGGATGATGCAGAATTCAAAGACTGAGGGCTGGTGTGAGAAATCAGGATGAAGAATCACTAGCGGGACTAGGGTTAGTCAGGATGTTCTCGGGTTGGTAGTAGTAGTGTTGTAAGCCTGCGGGGGTAGCCGTAGCATTCACTAGCAGTCAGATAGTAGTAGAGTGTTGTAAGCCTGCGGGGGTAGCCGTAGCATTCACTAGCAGTCAGATGGTAGTAGTAGCAGTGTTGTAAGCCTGCGAGGGTAGCCGTAACATTCACTAGCAGTCAGATAGTAGTAGAGTGTTGTAAGCCTGCGGGGGTAGCCGTGGCTTTTATCAGATTAGTTTCGGACTTCCCAAATGGTTCAGTTATGGCTAAGTCAGCGAATCTTGGCCATAGATCGTCACATCAGTTATGAGATCAGGGTAGCAGTGGACTGTTGAGGTTCGGGTATGTTAAGGGCTACCGTCAGTCTGGGAGCCATCATGTTATTAGTTATAGAATGGATGATGTCAGGATGTGAAGTATGGACCCGATCGGTTGGATCGGAAGGTTGTTAGAGCCACAGTGGCAGGATAGCTAGTGGAAACTAGTCCTTGAGGAAGATTTCATTCAGAAGTCGTGGAAGCGACTAAGGGAGGAGTCCCTTGACTCCACAGTTGGACTTGAGTTTAGTGTTTCAGGCAGCTCAGTGTTTCAGCCAGTTTAGTGTTTCAGGCAGCTCAGTGATTCAGCTAGATCAGCGTTTCAGGCAGTTTAATGTTTCAGGAAGGTTCGGTATTGCAGACAATTCAGTGTTTGAAAGGTTTCGGAGTTTTGGGTCAGTATCGTATTTGAGTTGGAATACTTGTGTCGACGGTATAGTTAGTTGAGGTGGAAATGACAAGTCTCTCTCAGCAGGATCAGTTGAGCTTCGGCCGAGTATAAATGACATGTAAAGATAGCTAGGCAAGTAGCTTTTTCTTCGGGATGAAAGACTCGAGTTAGTAGGAATTGAATGATCAGATGGGATATAAGCAAGCTATTCCCAGCAGCATCGTTTCAGCATGAGCGGAAGAATGGATAGAACAGTTATAGATACTCGAAGTATTTTCAGGAGTCGCTGGAAGCGACTAGGAGATTGCGAAGGGGGTGTAGTAACCGGTAGGGTTTGGTAACCCAAATATGGAGGTGTCAGTAAAGACCGGGGGTGCTCGGCACCAAGTTATGTCAGATAGGGGCGTCAGTGGTTGTTGGCGGTATTGACCCGTACTGGTTTTGGCGGGGGCAATGGAGTTGGTGAAGTATAGGACCTTCACAGTTACAGAGAAGTAGTTGGTTATAGAACCTTGCCGCGGGAAGGCAAGGGATTTGCGCAAGGACAGGAAGGGGTGAACCCCTATAGGTTCAGTTCAGTACTCGGTGAGTACCAGAAGGATTGCCAGTTGAGTAAGTTGGGCCTCCAGGATGTTCAGGGTCAGGGTTGACCCGAGGTGTTATCTGCAGGGATTAAGGTTAGTCGGAAGGATCGAGCAAAAGCCAGCAAGGGTAGGCAGCTGGTGTTGGAATAGTTGGTTGGATTTAGAGGCAGCTCGCAGGCACTGGGCCATAGCAGACTTCGAGGACGAAGTTTAGTTTAAGTGGGGGAGAGTTGTAACACCCAAAGTTTCGAAGACCAAGAAAGGAAAGAAAACCCTAAGTTTAGGGGTCGACTCGGCGAGTCTAAGGAGGGACTCGGCGAGTCCGAGCGGGATCCGGGTCGGGGAGTAAGTGACCGACTCGGCGAGTCGACCAGGGTGACTCGGCGAGTCTGGTCTGTGCGTGGAAAACCCTAAAATTCGGGACTTGGAGCCTATTTAAGCATCTCAACCTTCTTCCTAGGGCTCCTTTACAGCCTCTCACACCCAGAACGCCGCACCTTAAGCCCCCATTGTGCTCATTCAAGCTTTTAGCCATTTTTGGGTGGGTTTAAGGAAGAAGAAGGAGTGGGAATCTTTGAAGCATCAGGGAGTGGCTTTGGATCTGAAGTTTGGGAAGCATTTCAGAGCATTGGAAGGTATCAATTCGTTTCTCTCCTCCAGATTTTCCTTGGTTATGAGTTTTGGGGCTTTTAAGCCATGTTTAAGACCAATCTTGAGCTTGAGGTCCAGATCTGAGGTTGCTACCTCAGATCCATGCTTGTTTTGGTATGGAATCCCAGAAAGTATCAGCCATTGGGTGGAAATTGGAGCCTCTTGGTCCTAAACCCTAGCTATGGGTGTATTTTTCCTAGATCTCCCTCTCTACACGTAAAGTTTGCAACTTTACGTGGGAAATAGGCTTGGGGAGGGTAGATCTACAGTTTGGAGCTCATGCATGACTCGGAAGTCCTCTGCATATAAGTGGATCTTGGTGGACTCGACGAGTCCTTCGAGTGGACTCGGCGAGTAGCTTGAAGATGAGGAGGAACTCGACGAGTAGGATGAACAACTCGTCGAGTCGGATGAAGTTAGGCATGGACTCGGCGAGTTGGATGAGCAACTCGGCGAGTTGGTTGAAGATTGTCTAGGACTCGGCGAGTCTGTTCTTGGACTCGGCGAGTCAGATCGCGAAAACCCTGAACCCTTCGAGTCGAGGCCCGAATCAGTGAGTCGGGTGGTGCCTTAACGAGTTGGACAGGACAGGACTTGGAACTGGTTGGACTCGGCGAGTCATGGACTGACTCGGCGAGTCGGGTCGCGAATAAGAAAGACCCTAAGCTTATGAACTCGGCGAGTCTTTAGGAGACTCGGCGAGTAGGGTTGACCTGGAAGGTTGACTTTGACCAGAGTTGACTTAGTTGACTGTCAGACTAAGTGTTATATGTATATTGATAGCTCGGAGAGCTGGAGGAGCAGCGGATCAGGGGATTGTCGAGTAGCAGCTAGAGATTTATCAGTAGGGCTCAGCAGTTCAGGTGAGTTACCTTCCAGTAGTGGTGGGTCTAAGGCCACAATGCCGGCCCACCAGTAGGAGATGTATGATAGATGATTGTCTTTGTGATATCATCTAGGGTTTCTGTTACCGGTTATGTTACATGCTATCATGATACGTTATATGCAATAGTATTAGAGTTCGGTTGTTAGGACCGCTGGGTCGTCAGACACCCCAGAATTATCTGACTGTATGTGATGGTATGCTTGTATGTTGGTCTGTTATGCTATGCGATAGAGGTAGCGGGAGGGGACTAGTCCCCGCGGATCGGTTGTTAGGACCGATGGGTAGTCAGCACCCCAGAATGGCTTGACATGGGTAGTCAGCACCCCAGAATGGCTTGACATGGGTAGGTCGGCACCCCAGAATGGCCGTACCGGGTAGTCAGGCACCCCAGAATAGCCTGGCAGTACGTATGTTATGTGTTTGTATGGTATGTGGTACGTTGGGGGAACTCACTAAGCTTTGTGCTTACGTTTACAGTTTTGTTTTCAGGTACCTCTGCTTCGAAGGGGAAGGAGCCGGCGCGGTAACGGCACGTCATACACACACTCTTCGGTTTCCGCATTTATAAGATGTACTCTGATATTTTGATGGGATGTATGGTTTGACCTTTTAGAACATGGTTTCGATGTGTTATGGTGTGATCAAACAATGTTTTTATTTATTAATGTTTTCTAAAGTAGTATTTTAAAATGAAATTTTCGGACGTAAAATTTGGGTCGTTACAAGATCCCTTCCAACTCTCACATTAGGGTAGATATATATATATATATATACACACACACACACACACACACACACATACACTCACACATGTAATGAGGACCAGATCAAGATACACAAAATACACATGTAAACTCATTTAAGGTTTGTATAGTGATTTAAGAGAGAGTTCGTGAGATCAATTGGAAAATCCAACCCAATGCTTCATATCCGAAGATCATAATAATAATACAGGTATGTTATTTCATAGACTAACTTTAGAGATCTTAAACCAACCAAAATTTCCTAGTAATAGATTTGAGTAAGCTCTGATACCAATTGTTAGTAATTTTGATAACCATAACATAAAATGCGAAAATATAACTTTAGAGCTTGATTCTCGAATCTGTCAGAACAAACTTTAAACATGAAAGAACAATTACACACCTGTATCATTATGATCACGGATCTTAGTTGATCTCATGAACTCTCTCTAAAATCCCTATGCAAACTTTAAACGAATTTACATTTGTATTTTGTGTATCTTGATCTGCTCCTCATCACATGTATATATAGATGGAGATATACCTTAATGTGAGTGATGAAAAGGATCTTGAGGATCTTGAGTCAAACTGAGAACTCAACCCACAAAAGGTAAGTGAATATATACTATAAATCGGTCTATTAACAATTTATATTTTTATCATAATAATCGAATTTAATGATAACATATACGTTTTTATGAATTGGTCTCATAATTATCTAACATGCAGGTCTCAAGTTTTAATCCAGACGTTGACGATTTCATATACTAACTTCCAACCACTAACCTTGCTATTAAAAAAAATCTTTCCATATGTTTGATTATTGAAAACATGCTTTTCACTAATTTATTTATAAAATAAACAAAAGGAACACTTTTTTGGTTATTATATATATATATATATATATATATATATATATATATATATATATATATATATATATATATATATATAATTACAACATTCTTATAAACAGTACCTAACTACTGTTCATAGGTTAGTTACTCTACCAGGGTTTCTCTTCCACCGCCTATCTCTCCTTTATCTCTTCCGGTCTACCATGCCTACTTCCATCATCATTCTGCTTATCTCTTCAAAGCGATTAACTCAACCTCGATCTCCTTTTCCATTTTCTCTGATAGCAGACTACCTATCGTTCTCCAATCACCAACTCCTGATTAACTCCTCGATTAGCCACCTATTTTGGTACTTATTCCCTCCGTGGTTTCTTTTTTCTCTCTTCATAGCATCTTGAAAAGCATTGAAGAGGATCTCCTGATTGAAGCATTTGATTTTTAGAAGGTACGTTTGAAAGAACCCTTCTACTCCCATTCTACCCCTCCGCCAACAATACCCACCTCTACCATCGCTCCTCGCCAGCATCCCCCTTGGTGCACCTCGGTTATAATCTCAGGTGGAAGTAATATGGGGAAAATTGATGTCAATACTTTTTTGTGTATACCGCCCCTCCTTTATCCAACCGCAGACCATCGGATCACCAATCTCGCAACTATTGCACCTCCACCAATTTCATACCCTCTCATGTGGTTCTTCGATGTCTGCTACTATCAATCGCCTCATCCTAAAGGTAATTAGGTCTCTGATTGCGTTCTCAGCTTATTGACCATTAGGAATTCAATTTTTATTTTTGGCCACCGATTTGATACGATGTCCAGGGGTTCTTCAAATCCACAACCGGACACCGCCTAATTCGCCAAGTGCCGAATTTCTACCCGTCAGATCAGGTTCGTTGTATTGTAGGATACTCTTCCATTGATCCTAATTTAATCTATTATTATACGCTTATGTGATTCATCCACCAACACATTGATTTGACTCTTGTAGATATACTAGAATTTCTTTCAGGGTATTGCACATCAACATTTTTCTTATGTTCTTCTGCATAATAGAAGAACGTTCTTATGAGGTTCAACAGAACGGTCTTAACTTGAAGTTGAACTTTCCCTGAACCAAAACCTGCAACAAAGGTCATCACTCATTTATGATTTAACTATATAAGCCGACTCAAATTTCCAATCAAATCAATTGTTTCCTTATGGAGTTTTTATTGGATGAAAAAGAAATAAAAATACCATTTTACATGTACTGATTCTTACAAATTCAACTCTAACGCTTCCTTTTTCACTCCCATTTCCATTTAAATATAAAAAAATTCTTTATCTAATTCCTTATTATTGTAGGTCAGTAGTTGTATGGGGAAGATGAGTCAGGATTCAACAAGATGTTGGTAAGATAATTTTCATGGTCCTTATGAAAGAGAAACCACTTTAGCATCTTTACTTCAACATCCTGATCTGATCATTGTAGACTTCACTGTGCACCTGCTGTAAATGGTAAATACGTAATTTTGTGATATACAGAGATATCATATTAGTTTTTATTGAATCCAACATGTTATATTATTAGGTTAATATGTTATGCAAATAATACTGAATTGTTTTGGAAGACTGGAGTTCCTTTTGTGAAACTATTGGTAGACATAGGGATCTTATGTATAAAAATTGTGGAACAATCAAAGCTTTATGTAGTCATATCTCCTCAAATGGGAAAACATGTTCACAATATATTTATTTTCTTATTTAAATTGGATGTTTAATCTCACATCATTTGTTCTTTTTAGGTTATGACATTTCTTGGACCTTAAAGTAGGATGCACGTAATAAAAGAACAACTACTTTTTCATGTGTTTTAGAGTTTGTCTATTTGTATAAGCCATTGTACTTCTATTAGTTGTATATCTTACATAGGTTTCATTGGTTGATGTCATTTTGTCTTTACAGTTGAAATCAAGATAGGGAAATTGGTAAGAAATATCATATTCAGTTAACTTATTGTAATAATGAAGAAAAAAGAATTATTTTGTTTCTTTCGTGTTAGCCTATTTAAACAGTTATTGACTTAAATAATGAGTTTTTATTTTATTTTATTTATTTTATTTATTTTATTTATTATTATTTTTTTTTGGTAATTCACTCCATACTTACATATTAGCCTATTTAAACAGTTTTTTTTTCTTATAAATTATTCTATTATTATATATAAAATTGGAGTTTGCCAAACAGTAAAAATAATTTATCAATTTATTTTCTTTGAAACCAGATAAGCTAATCTAAGTATTTTTTAAACTCTATTGACTCCGAATAAACTAATAAACTTATTTACAAATAAACTTTAAATAAGCAAAATCTCAAACACCTTAGTGTACATCAAGTTAAGTGCAAACAAGAGTGTCGAAACAAAATCAAATTTTAGTGATACCTCTACAACAAATGAAAAACTTTGAATAAAACTATAACTTTTGACGTAACATAGAGACTAAACTATAAAATAAATAAAACCAGACTAATATTATTGAAAAATATATTGTTATGATACATTAAATAAGAATCTTATTAATATATAATAAACATTAAATATAACGATGACAAAAATAAACTAAATTTAAATTTTTTGGGATGTGTTTTGGATCGGATAAATGGTTATGACACTAGCTATGAGATTTTTCTCTAAAAAAAAATTTGTTGGGTTTGTAATGATTATGATATTAGGGCTACATTTGCCTGATTACTCGATCGCATGGCCAATACCACTTGCCTTATCCACACAATTTAGACTTTTATAAGATTTATAATTTCATTATTTTATTTTTAATAATTTTTGCTTAGCAAGTACTCAACTTGATAAAATAATGCTGGGGATCAATAAAATAGATGAATGAGACTCTTGGTATTCTTTATATCATTGATCTAGATTAATTTATCACAACATTAAGATATTCCAAAATTTATACGGTGATGATTATATTTATGTATTATTGCTAGATATTAAGTTTGTTAATGTTGTTAGAAATTGATAGTTTTTTTTTTTTGGGTGAGTTTTTGATCGTATTTTATGGAATGAAAATTTTGAACATGTAATTTTAACATATTAAAATCATAAAATAGGATATCGTATACCTACGAATATGAAATACAATCTACATCTATATTTTCTAATAAATAAAATATAAAAATGTCACATGACTCTTTTCTAACATATATATTTGATATACAATATTTTTCTATAATTTATATCATTTATTTGATTTATTAGTAGCAAATCAACTTCAATTCACATTTTCAAAGTAAAACATCTTACCCTAATAGCAGTCTCGAAATATATGGTATCTATTTTTTTAACAATCATATTAAATCTTTTAAATTTTAATTATTTTATTTACCAACCGGAAAACCACCACATCTGCCATCGAAGTAAAGCAACACCAAATCGCCACCAGAAAACATACTTCAAAACCATTCAACCCCATAAATGCCTTCAAACTAATAACAAAATCAAAAACTCCAAGCCATATTTCATACTAGAAATCCAAGAAAATAAAGTGTGTTTATGTTCGTGGGTGTGGAAGTGGCGGAAGGAATCCGGTAAGGACAAATAATGGCGGATCGATGGCGGTGATGGAGCCAGCTTTTGATGATGCAGATCGATGGCAGTGAAGATCGACCGAGTTAGAGCGTGTATTGATGAAGCCTGAAGGTGGTGGTGGTGTCCGACAGACGATAATGGTCCGACATGTGGTGGTGGTCGGCAACAATGAAGAGAATGTGAGATGGAGAGAGGTGTTGATCGGAAATAGGGAAGAGAGAAAGAAGGTGGGTAGGTTGGTGAGAAGTGGGGTGTGATATTCCTTTTTCGTTTTCTTAATTAAAATAGTAAGAAAATTATTAAAAAAAACTAAAAAAGTATTAGTAAAGGATATATTTGTCATTTCAAGTAGGATATGGACCAAAATAAAAATAAATGCAAACCATAGGAACCAAAACCACACAAGATATCTAAAATTGAACCACTCATGCACCATCAAATTTTTTTTGATTAAAATCACATATTTTTGAAAAGCACAGGGATCATTTTTGTAAATTTATCTATCTTTTCAAACCAATTTAAATATAGAATATTAATTGCCACGTACAAAATACCTAAAGAAAATTATGTTTTATATATTAGGGCTCGTATTTTAAAGATTTGATAGATGGAGACAGAAAAACAAAATGGTGACTCTTGCCTCTGAACTTTCTACTGTATGCGGGTAATATGCGTCGTTTCCGGACATGACTTTGTTTTTTCTTCCATCTCTTGCTCATTTTGTTCCCTTTACTTTCCATCAAAATCTTGATTTTACTGGTTCATTAGATTATACGTTCGGACAATGTGCTTGATAATCGCAACTGGTATCTCCCTCTTTTCGCTCGTTTCGTGTTTTTGATTCTTGGTTCCTTGTTTCTAATTGTATTTTCCATCGTTTAGCTATTTAATTTCGTTTTTCGTATCGGGTTTTTCTGGAATTGATCGTCGGTATCTCGAAGGCAGATAAAAGGTCATAAAGTTATGGGATTTGAGATTGCGTATGAAATTGCGAATGTCAAAACTCAAACGGATATTATTTTCTAATTTATTATAATTATTAGCATTGTGAAAAGGGTATTTAGTGTCGGTTCACTGCCTTACCCTTTATGCTTGATCATTCAGATGTGCATTTGATCAGGTAGTCGGAAAAAGAAAATCCCAATTCTTCAATTTCGAAAACCGATTACAAAATTTTTAGATTCTTTCTATGTTTAGGGTTCGTTTGATGTTTATTTAAAAGCAAATTCGCTACTCAACTGGATAAGCGTCTCTCAAAACTCAAAAGCATGTCCATTCAGGGTTTTTTTTCGAAGATTTTCACTGATTCTAAAACGAAATTCATGTCCTTGTATTCCTCTTATGGAACTTGATTGATCTCAAATTCGTGACTCTGTGACTTTGTTCATGGAAAGAATCAGATTCCTTTCATTTTTGCCTACTTTCTTGGTGTCTTGCCAAATGCAGAATATTTGGTGGTTAGATGCTGATTAGTTTCATGTTTGGATAAAACTATTGTTGAGCCATCAATTTTATGCCTGTTGTTTCCGTTAGGTTTCATCTTTTGATATTAATAGTTGTTGGGCTATCGTTTTTCTGCTAGTTATTGACTTATTTCTGTTCCAACTTATCACATCACCCTTTTCTTTAATGTTAAAGGGTCTTTTGTCACATGATATAATGTACTTTTAGATTCCATCATAAAACTCATAAAAAGATGTTCTAAAACTTCCCTTTATGTGTGTTATATTTGACAGATGTTGCTAACAACAGTGGTTAAACTTTAAAGAGAGCAAAAACTTCCGGTTTTTCATCATGCTTTAAGTACTACAACAACCGTTTGCACTAAAATCCATTAATATAGAATGACTCGAGGTGGTGTTTGCAAAGAGGTTATTGAGTCTGATCCCAAAATTTTGAGGCATGATGTAGGAGATAAAAGCATAAACATCACAAAAAAAAGTAGAGGAAACGAAAAGCATACAATGCCTTCAACTAATGTGGTGTATGAGCTTCTTGAATGCCCCATGTGCACAAAGTTAATGTATCCTCCAATTCATCAGGTTTGTTATATTTCTTTTACTTGTTGATTTGTTAAAAGATTAAAAAAGTTGCTAACTTTTTGATCATGTAGTGTCCAAATGGCCATACTTTGTGCTCAAACTGCAAATCAAAAGTTCATAATTGTTGTCCATCATGTGATTCTGAGCTTGGAAACATAAGGTGTTTGGCTTTGGAGAAAGTAGCAGAATCTTTGGAGCTTCCATGTCGCCATGGATGCCATGATATTTTCCCTTATTATAACAAACTTAAGCACGAGCAAAATTGCCGATTTCGCCCTTACAATTGTCCTTATGCTGGATCCAAATGCTCGGTCACAGGTGACATTTCAAATCTTGTTGCACATTTGAAAAATGATCACAATGTAGACATGCATGATGGATGCACATTCAATCATCGATATGTGAAATCCAATCCACATGAAGTTGAAAATGCAACATGGATGCTAACTGTAAGTTGTTATATTTTATGTCTATTCATTGTAATAGGAAGAAATGAAAGTAAGATTCCATAATGAAAAAAAAAGTAGTAACTAAATAGAGATATAATGAAATGTGTAGGTGTTTAATTGTTATGGAAGACAATTCTGTTTGCACTTTGAAGCATTTCAGTTGGGAATGGCTCCTGTTTACATATCATTCTTAAGGTTCATTGGTGAGGACAATGAAGCCAAAAGTTTCAGCTACTCACTTGAAGTAGGAGGGTATGGACGTAAATTAACATGGCAAGGGGTCCCACGGAGTATTCGCGACAGTCACCAGAAAATTCGCGACAGTCAAGATGGTTTAATCATTCCCAGGAAACTCGCGCTTTTTTTCTCAGGTGGAAACAGGAAAGAGCTCAAGTTAAGAGTTATAGGTCGTATATGGAAAGAACAGTAAAAGCTAAAAGAATCCACTTTTTGCGAACATTCGGTTCTCAAGTGTGAGGGCATTTATGTGATTATGCTCGTGTTATATGGCGTATATGAGTTGTTGTTATGTAAGATTCATGGGGTTAAAGTAAGATATATCTTGTCTTTAAATGTTGTGTTATGTTGTGTTGTGTTGTGTTGGTTGATTATTTTTTTTTGGTTGTGGTTGTTATTGGGGATGGGATCCGATATCAATGTGAAGTGTTGATTCGTACCCTACAAACTTTGTAGGGATATTTGTTATGATAAGGATGCGAGGGTATTTATTTTGAATATAACAAATATTGATAGAGCGAGTCCCTATATCGCCTTGTTCTATGTTTTTTTGGTGGGACAAAAATAAAGTAACGTTGTCACCTTGTTCTCCTTAATGTCACTAATGAATGTATCATCCCTTATGATTTGTATTACCATGTTGTCCCTATATACCTCAATGTTTTTCCTTATATGGTCTTTGAGCACTTTGTGCACCATAGATCAATAGATAGCTCCTACATTGTTGATGCCATTTTCATAGAAAAAAAAAAAATGCTTCGATTAGTGTGGAAGGATGTGTTGTCCTCATCAGTTTTAGCTGTATGAATTTGGTGATATCCCTTATATGGATCATGAAAGATTTTTCATCATAACCTTTCTAGGGGCAATTTTTGGTCAATTTTTTGGCATGGTTTAGCAATCTTTAATAGGAGCCTTGTTAAGGTCTTCATAGTCCACACATGTGTTAAGACCATCCACCTTTCTTAACTAGGATTGTATTTGCGAGCCACGCAAGGAAGGAAGACACCCTTAAGATCCCAACTCTAGCCATCTCTTCAATCTCTTCAGTAATCGTCATGCTTTTCTTCTAGATTACATGCTTTACTTTTTTCTTTGTGGGTTTGATATCTAGGGTAAGGTTGAGTTTATGCTATGCCATATGCATTCCATGTAAAGATGTCTATATTATTCCGTAGGAGCCTTTGGAGTTCTCTCTTAAGTACTAGGGGCAGCTAGGATCCTACCTTAATTGGTTGATCATGATATTTCTTATTAGTTAACCTCTTCTCTTTTTCTCTTCTTGGATAGGATCCATGTGATGTGCTTCTGACCTTGGTCTATCTCATCTAGGTTCATTTTATGGTTGCAATGTGGGATGTCTAATGGAATCCATATGATAATGCTTGGTCTAGTGAGTGTGGTGAATTTGACCACTCCATGAAGATGACTTTGTAAATTTTTATTCCAGTTCACCCAAGGATGATATATTGTATAGTGAAATTGTTGGAACCACAACAAACTTGACATATACAATCTTCATGACCTTTCATTAATAATCTTTCACCGTGAGTTGGGGAATAATGGTGTCTTTGAGCCAAAGTGAGTGTCATGAAAAACTGACATTTGGAGCCTCAAGAGGCTTGAGCTTTGTTTTTACGGCTTTTGGGAAATATTGGAAATAATGCTTTTAAATTACTTGCGATAGCTCCCATTATGTATATATATCCCAGTGGAAGTGGACATCATCCACCATTCCAAGGACGAGGATAATTTATCTGATCTATGGTTGAGGAATGCAACTTTCTTGTGTAATTGTACTATTGCAGATATGGGCAGTTAGGTCCCACTTCTCCCTTGATAATAAATATTGGGTTGCTAGAATCTCTACAGAACTATGTTAGGTGGGTCTCTCTTTGTCTCATTAAGGTGAATTCCTAGGGCTTTTTATTTTCATCTTTTGGATGTAGTTTTTTAACTTCCTAAACTTTAAATATTATCATGGCTTATTCCTTTAAGCACTATAATTTCCGACACATGGATGGTACTACAACCATGATGTCTACCTTACCTACTAGAGGCCTATAATATTCATGTGTTTAACCTTGTGAATATTATTGAGTTCTTTTGTTTGCATTGTCTGCAACTAAGAAGCTTGTGGATTGTTGGTGAACTTTCCTCACTATATGAAATTTCCTATATGTGTTTGAAGTCTCTGATTCTGCATAGACGTATGATTTTTAGCCTAAACTTGAATGGTCCAAACAATAGAGTAAGAAAGTATGTGCACTAGAACCTTAAGTCGTTATATGACTTTTTAGTTAGGAGGAAAGTCCTAAAAGGTAGTTGACAATGTTTTATCTTCGCTCTCCATAAGGCGAATAAGGCTCTTTAATATTGGTAGTAGTGTTGGTTAACGTCATCCAAACTTGGGTGGGGAAGATGATGTAGTTGTTAGAAGTAGCTAAGTTAGGGGTATGATTGATGCTATGGGGGATAAGGATTGAAATAATGATATGTAAACTATGACAGATAAGACAATTCTCCAATATTGTATGTACGGTGGTACATTTAGACGTATTGGCCCTTGAATGGGGAATTAAGTTAGATAATGAGTTATTCCAAGAGGGTTCTTCGATCTTGTAATCAATTTTGGTTTGCGGACCTGGTTTTAGTTCTCAAGTCTGTAACGTCTGTTTTTCAAATGTTTTTATAGGAAATGTTTAAAGGAAATTGAGAAGAGGGTTTTGGGAAAAAACCATAGTTTATGATGCGTGTAATGGAACGTTGTGGCACGTGCTACGTCATAAGTCACAACATGACTAAGTGAGGGTCGCGGGGCGTAGCCACAATCAGTCCAAACCTTAATCTTGGGTTCGATCCCTATTTAAGAGCTTTAACTTCTAGGGCTTCCCTATTTACTCAACCTCCATCCCCATAAACCCTAAAACTTGAAACCCCAACATCTATCATCTAATTTTGGTGTTCTTAGTGCTTTTGGTGAAGCTTGAATAAGAAGAAAAGAAGTTTCGGTACACCAAATGCTAGATCCAGCGAATGCAAGCTTCTTTACCTCATCCATGTGCTTTGTAAGTATTCAAGTTCTGAACTTTGTGGTTGTTGCATGCTAGATCTAGGATTTTGAGCTTAGTTGGTATCTTTTGTCATGATTTCTATGGAGTCTGGACAACTCCAGGTGCAAAGATTATTTTGTGATGCTTTTCTAGAACCTTTGTGGTGAAAAGAAGTATCTCCTTTCATTTTGATCCATGTATGAAGTTTGTGGCACTTTGGACTCATTTTAGAACTAGGTCTAAAGTTTATTGTATTTATGGCATGCAAATGGATAAAGTTGGAAACTTTATCCACTAAGAGCATACTTCAAGGTATTTTGGAAAATATGATCTTTTATCTTAAGGGATTAAGTTCTTAATAAAAAGGATGACTCTGCCTCGAAATGTGTGACATGACCAAGGAAGTGCCGCAACATAAATATTGGACTGGGTTAATGGCTATCTTTTTGCCTAGTGATCTCGACACGACCAAGAGCTGGGTTGTGACACGTTGGGCCTTTTGATTGTGGCTGTTGACTTTTTGACTAGTTTGACCTTTTGCCAAACTTTGGTGGATTAGAGGATTTAACTGAGGTTTGGTGATAGGTGGTATGTGCTAGCTATTTCGTTGCAGAGCAGTTTTGCGATTCTGCTATTAGACTTAAGTGAGTTTTTTTCACTATACTATGTGTTACATTAGATATCTAATGTATGATAGAATGATTGTGTTATGTTAGTATACAATTATGTGATAGACTAGGATAATTTTGTGTTAGTATATATGGCATGTTGGTTTGGTTGAGGTATTATTAATATTGGTAGATCGTCGAATGAATGTTGTAAGGTTGTACATAGTGTAAATCTGATAGCCTTAGAACTCTTGATATGACCTTATTGCTTGGTTATTGTCTAATATATATTTCTTTTAGGTAAGATCATTTGTTCGACTGTCTATTTTATTTCCTCGTTATGTATGACTATGTATTCATAAGACGATCCGTCAATATTAGTAGCAGCTTCTGTGTGGTTGCGGGATGACTGAGAGCCTATAGTTGTGTGATGAATGAGATCCTATAACCAATCAAACACGTGCACCTATATCAGATAATCATAAAACAGTCTATAGAGACAACATACTAGGGTCCTATCATCCTCGGGATGGAATACCCTCAACTACTAATCAATCATGTGCACATATAACAGGTAATCTCCTACCAACATACAAACAGTCAGACCAAGCTACTAGTCACTAAGCATAACCATCCTATCTACCAGGATATCGATATAACATATCATAATAGCAAATAATCCAAATAATAATTCAAAGGGTCAGCCTTGGTGCCTTAGAACCTTGGGTATAGTGAGGATAACTCACCCACAATGTCGATCTGAATTGAAGAATCAAATTCCCGAATCACTGTCTCACCAAAAATCCTGAATTATCCAAAATAACGAATAATAAGTCAATAAACGGGAATATCAATCTTGAAAAAGAGTCCACATATAATAATAGTACATTTTGCCTTTTCTCTAATTTGGGCTAAGGCCCAATACCAAATCCATGATCCACAAGTCCACATATACAAGGCCCATCATTGGCCTAATTTTCCAAATTGGGCCCAATTCCCTAATTGGGCCTTATTTAAAGATTCACTACCAAAACTAGCCCAAAATACTCTTATCCAGAGAGTCCAACAAGACCAAAGTCTGTCTGGCCCAATCCCGAAGCCTAAGTCGCAAAAGCCCAATAGGGGGCGTACGTTGGGCGTACTCCTCTGGTACACGGGGCGTACTAAGTCTCACGTTGACTGAAAAACAGGACCATTGACTCGGTATGCATGGCTGCTCTCTACACGGAGCGTACGCGAGTCTATACCAAAACTCTCATAAGTGCTTAATGGCTTAAGCACTTAAGCCTAAACTTTAGATCCATTGACCAAATGTGCCTAATACTTATAAAGTCTTGAACTTTAAGACTTTGGAAGTCCATAAAGTTCTTAATATATGGTCTTAACCCATTAAGACCTTCCTACTCCATGCATGGGACACATTTAACTATTGAGACATCATTTTTATCACTTAGGACCCTTTGTAGGGCCTGGAAGGACAGCTTAACATGTCCAAAATGCATCATGCACAATATTGGGAGTTTTTGGGACAAGAAAAGTGCCAAGAAGCTAAACAAGACAAGATCTACTCAATATAATTGCCAAGGTAGAAGTGTTTTTTACCTCATGGAGCTTCTAGAGGACTAGAGAACTTCAGATCTTCAAGCTTGCCTTCCTTCTCCAAATATTTGGTGCAACACCATCTCCTTCAAGTGCTCAAAACACACACAAACTCACACTCACACACAAGGCTAGGGTTTGGGACGTCTCTAGGGTATGGAGGCTGAAAGTGGTGGGAGAAATGAGCCATAAAGATGTTTATATAGCACCCAAACCCTAAATATTAGGGTTTCCTTCTGACATGAGTACGTCCAACATACACAAGTGTACGCCCAATGTACTAGGGCGCGCCTAGTACGCTCAGCGTACCCTTATGTACCCACATTGTACTCCTCCTGATCCAAAATTGCAATTTAGCCCCTAAGCTTCTCATGGGTTCACCCATCCATCCCCAGGGACTATAAATGACAAATATTGGGATGTTACATATGTCTTATTTTAAACTTAGACCATATTACAATCCTAGAAATCAACTTTTAATACCAACTCTGTTTAGACAACACTATCATAAGTTAGTGTATATTTTTAACGTATAGTATCGTGTATTTTAATATACACTAATCTTTTAAGTACTAATACTTATTTTTAAGATTATCATGTAATAATATCATATATACATTTAACACATAATTAACCATATATGGTTCACACAATATATGTTATCAAATATACATTTAACAAATATAATATTCAGTTAATTCACAAATAAACTTTTTTAAATAAATACTTTGTATTATAATTATGTTCTTGAAAGTAACTATACACTCACCTGATATAGATGGTAGACTCGCAGGAAAGCCAACTCTTTGACTAACACTTCAGATTTCCCTTTAAAATAACCTAAATAAGGATATTACTAAGTCTTAGTATTCGTTCGTATTTATAAAGATTCATCGTTATAATGTTTTTATCAGATGCATCAATAATCCCAAAAGAACACTGACATATAGTTGATAGGGAACAACCAGGTAAGATCGTATCGGAGGTAGGATATGTTTAGTATATAGAAATACACGGTTTGGAAAATCCATTTTAAACACCTCACATATCTAGTCTTGACATCACTCTCATAAGTAAATCGGTCAATATAATGATTGATATTACTGATAATCTTATTTATAACTTCATAATAATGTTTACGAACATAAGTCTAAGTTATACTTTAAGCACGACTCAAGTTACAGGTTGTTTGATGAAAACCAAAATCTCTATTTCTCCTAGATCTCTGGTGCTCCAAAGCTTCACTACTAACACCTAAAAAGTACTAGAGGGCCTTAAGGGTTCGGGAGAGTTTAGGAAATATTTGAAGAGTTTTGAGCACCAAATGAACAAGAAAAAGCCCCTATATAACATTTTCAGGAGGGCGTGCTGCTCATAGGCACACTAAGCCATGCCACATGTCGTCCATCCATCATATTTCGTGGGGAGGAAGGGTGGAGTGAGATTGTGACACATCTTACCCTCTGGTGGTGCCACGTGGCAGTTTCTAGACGTTCATATATTTTTCTTCTAAAAATCATAACTTTCGCATATAGACTCTGTTTTTGATGATTTTTTTATATTCACATGTAGCTATCGACGAGTAGTACAACTTTCATTTAGACATCATTCGCTAATTTTCACTTTATTTTTCGTTTTAAGGTCTAAGAAGGATTAAATAATGTCGTGAAATTCATAACTTCTTCATACGAGCTCCGTTTTCGATGTTCTTTATATCATCTTTTTGAACGCAAAACTTAGATAAATCATAACTTCCTCATACAAAATCAGATTTAAGTGTTTTTTTATATCCACGTGCTCCTGATCACAACTACTACAACTTTCGTCAATAGTATTTATCCTAAATAATCTTTTATTTTTATTATTTATTTTATTGTTTCAGTGATAAATTTTATATTAAGATTTTATACAAATATTATATATTCTTAATATTTGTCCGCTTCGTGTGTATATGATAAATATTTATTAGCTCATACACATATGAAGAACGATTACTCTAATCAATGATTTTAACTGTTCGATAAAATATATAATAATAATTATTATACTCTAAACGTCTAACTCAAATTTGCACACGCTACGACCTATAACTGTTTGATGGCTGATAGCCGACAGTTGTATGATGACTAAGAGCCTATACTTGGTATATATAATGTGTTGCGAGCTTTTTGTTGTATGTATTGTATGTATGATGGAATATGTAGTATACTTGGAAGGTCACTAAATTTTATGCTTACGTTGTTAAGTTGTTCGGGTATGAGAGGGAAGGGCGCGACGTAACTATACAGATACATTTGCATCAATGCCATATTATTATTTTGAAACTTCTGATGGTTTTTATAATTAAACTTCGAATTAACATGATGCTTTTGAAACAATGAATGTTATGATATGTATCTAAAAGAATGGATTTTGGATGTTTAACCTTGCTTTGAAAATGAAAAATCCTGTTAAATTTGGGACGTTACAAAGTCTTAAGTATGACACCAACGATGATACATTGTTCCGAGAATGGGTTCTCAACCATAACTCAAGTTCTAATCTTCACATTGCCTATCTTGGGTCGGAACCTGATGATACATCATTGAGAATCAAATAGAGGAGTTTCGTGTTTTATATATTTTATAAACATGAGTGTACATAATTAAGGTAAACCTAAGTAGGTGATGCTAATCTCTTTGTGAGCTAGCCTCGGTCTTGACATTGGCGTTGGATCCCCTTGCGTTAGACCTTGGCCTTTGGCTCCGTTGGGTTTGGCTAGTGGCACATCCGAGATTTAGATAGATTAGGGGCACAACAAATATTCAAATACATTTTTTTTGGAAAATAGACTAAATTGTAATTCCGAGTACATTTTATGGGAAAATACACATTTATCGCTATTGGAGGCATCTCACGCACCAAGATTTTTCTTGCGCCCTCCATGGGTTTGGCCTTGGCTAACCTTGGGCTCAATTTGGCTCTGGCTAAAAAGTTCGGTTGTGAGTGCGAGAGGAGGGTGTGGTTTGTGATCATATATGATTATTTATTTTTTATGTTGAAATTAAGGTGATTTGATTTTTGATTATTATATATTTTTAAAAAATTTATAAAAAGTTATTCAAAATATATAATTTATGAAAATTAACGTATTAGCGTTTGTTTTTGTATATTTTTCAAAATATATAAAACAAGGATAAACATGTAAATTTTTAGAAATAATTTTGCAGATAGTCTAAAACTGGTAGTTGATTCATAACCAAAAGGAACACGAATCCTTAGAAATATATCTCCAAAGAGGATGATTGGATTAAAATTGATAAAAGAGGGTAAAATACGTAGATCTATGCAAATGGTACAAAGTGTGGTTAATGGAAGCCCTTGGAGCAGAAACCGATTTCCTTCGAACCAGGTTGATTTTCTTACTTTCTCGTCAGGTAGAAAGAATCACAAACATTTTACGTCAAATCGAACCCTTGTGTTTTCTTCTTCTTCTTCTTCTTCTTCCCCCCTTTAAGAATCGATTCGATAATTTTTGCTTCTTCGGATTTCATTAATTTGTTTGGTTGTTGGCATGCATTTATGATTAGGAGGCGATTAATTTCTTATATATATTTCGGAGTTTCATGTATTATGTATATTGCTTTTTATTGCGTTTCTCTGCTTGATTGTTTATGGGTAATTACCTGTTTAAGTAAACGCCTCGACGAGAGCATAAATTTTAGTCATTTTCCTTAGAAGAATCGTCACTATGTTTTTCCATTTTAATGCAACTTTGTTACAAGCTTTCTACAAAATGACATCACTCTTTATGTCCAGAAAAGGAATACTTTTTATTTATTTATTATTCTTGGGCTTCCCATCTTTGTTCAAGATTTTACGTTTAAAATGTCGACCATATATATGCAGGAATTCTCTTGTGTAAAATCATAGACACTAGAATCTTGTTTGCTGAAAATATAGACAGAGAGCATATACATATTGTTGGATTATTATGCCCACAGTTTAAATGTTCACTTGCTGTGGAGGTGCCAAAGAGGACACCGTTCACGATTCACCTGCAAGTAATAACAATGCAGCACCACCTCGAGGACCCCCTTCTGGAAGAGTAGGAGGAGGTAATTTTCTTTTCTTACATTACATTATGGGAACAAAATATGTACTTTTTTTTAAAGGGTTTAACATGAAAAGGTGAAAAGATTATGCATGATTATGAATTATGATGGTTGTTGTAGGAAGTACAAGAGGAGAGCCAAGGGCTAGTGGAGCAGGAAGAAGTGGGGCTCCTCCGAAAATCCTACCCATTGAAACACCAACATTGTCATTAGATGAGCTGAATAAAATGACTGATAATTTTGGTTCGAGGGCTTTGATTGGAGAAGGTGCTTACTGTCAGGTTTTCCATGGAAAGCTAAGCGATGGGCAAGAAGTAGTAGTAAAGAAGCTCGATCCCAGCACATCATCAGAGCTTGACTCTGATTTCACAGATCAGGTAACCTATCATGTCATGTCATATCACTTTCAGTCTCTTTAGGGAGCATTTCTAATGATTAATCTGTGAGACCACCGGATGTGAGCAACGATGTTATGAAGCCA
Organism: Lactuca saligna; assembly: GCF_052625555.1. NCBI lineage: Eukaryota > Viridiplantae > Streptophyta > Magnoliopsida > Asterales > Asteraceae > Lactuca > Lactuca saligna. The sequence goes on along the minus strand of NC_136425.1, from coordinate 21,156,097 downwards.
AATATTGCCATATCATATACTAAGATGTTATAACATGAAATGGGGGTGGTGTTTTCATGTTATAACATGGTGTTGAGAGAGAGAGAGAGAGAGAGAGAGAGAGAGAGAGAGAGAGAGAGAGAGATAGAGATAGAGAGAGAGAGAGAGAGATGATTTCATTAGGTGTTGTCTTCCGAGCTTGTTACCACATCATAACTAGAGGCTGTGGTGGTGTTCCAGCATTGCAAAAACTCCCCTCCACATGCCCGTAGCGAATAGTCTAAAAGATTTATTAATTGACAAAACTGCACAAATGGTCCCTGTGATATGCTGAAAATTGCTACTTTGGTCCAAAAAGTTTTGAACTAGCACCACAAGTCTAAAGTTTTCATTTTCTTGCGAGTTTGGTTTAATTTACTTTAATGATTTTTGTAATGACAATTTTACCCTTCTTTTTTGTTTTGTTTTCAGTTTTTTTATTTATTTAAATATGTTCTTAATTAAAATAAAATTAAAAAAAAAATAATTCTCTCTCTCTCTCTCTCTCTCTCTCTCTCTCTGTGTGTGTGTGTGTGTGTGTGATCTGAATTTATTCTGAAAATTGATTACCACCAGCGTTAATGAACTCGAACATGTCATAAACTCAAGAACATCTTCCCCACCGCCATTGTTGGACCACCATCCATCACCACCACTGTTTTCCACCACTACAGTCCGCTGCCACCACCGTCCACTACCTCCATCTCCGACTAAATGTTTTCTACTTTCACAATCTAAAATGAAATTAGGGCTTTTAATGGCATTCCCGTGTTTAATGTATGATCGGGTAATGGATAAACACGTTTGAACACAACTCAATAGAAGGAACGAAAGCGTTATTGCAAGTAGAGGAGAAATTGAACACCAAATTCGATTTTGAGGGGTTCAATCCTTGGTTCCTTGCTCGTCGCAGGCTAGAAAAGGGACCAAGGGAGGTATCGGCGATTGCAGATCGTGAGGAGGGAGAAGTCTCCGGGTCTACGAGAGCGAAGTGACGCAGGTGGGAAGAAGCAGCGAGCGGATGTGATTTCGGAGTTGTTGGGTTGTGGATGAGTAAGGGGAAACACCTCGTTGTTTGAGTGAACCGAAGAACGGAAGAAGAAAAGGGCAGTGAGGCTGTCGTCGAACTTGGTGGGTTCAGTGAGGGCTGCTAAAGCAGCTCTTGGTTGCTTGTTTCTTCTCCAGCTGAGGATCACGAGGGGGAGGAGGGAAGGAGAGATGAAACATCGGTGCATGTGGGGAGGCTTGTGGGTTGGTCGAATGCTCACAGGTCGTTTACTTCTTCTTCTTCGTTTTTTTGATAAAAAATGATAGGTTTAAGCAGGTGTTTGGGATTGATTCTTGACAGAAATTTATGAACGGAAATGATTTTTGGGGTTAATGTTTTACAGGGGATCCATGGGTGTTTGTTTGTTTTTCTTGATAGAAATCAATGGGTTTAAATCAATAGCTTTAGGTTAGTGTTTCGTTTTGCTTGATAGAAATCAATGGGTTTAAATCAAATTTTGGTGTTTGGGAATGTATGAAGTTTGAAGAACATCATCCGAGTTTCCAAAAAAAAAGAAAGGGAAGAGTGAATCTAGGAAGTCTGGAACCCTTGAGAGAGAGAGAGAGAGAGAGAGAGAGAGAGAGAGAGAGAGAGAGAGAGAGAGAGAGAGAGAGAGAGAGAGAGAGAGAGAGAGAATTATTTTCTTTTTTAATTTTCTTTTAATTATCAAAATATTTAAATAAATAAAAAAGTGAAAAAAACAAAAAGAAGGGTAAAATCGTCATTACAAAAATAGTTAAAGTAATTTGGATCAAACTCGCAAGGAAATGAAAACCTCAGACGTGTAGTGCTAATCCAAAACTTTTTGGACAAAAATAACAATTTTCAGCAAACTACAGGAACCATTTTTACAGTTTTGTCTTATTAATTTGTCCACGTAGGGTTCACTAACCTTTATTTAACAACCTATTATCAAAACCCTTCTCTACTAGATTAACATTTTCAAAAAAAAAATCTTTTAAAACTTAATTGGTTTATCATCATCTATCATAGATTTTTTTAAAGTCTCCTTATCTAATTTGTCGTTTTCTTTAAGAGAATGTCACATTTTTAAGAAAGTGATATCACTTGACATTAGTATTTAAATAAATAAAAAGACTAAAATACGGTATCTTTTAAAACTAGATCTAATAGTATATTTGCAATGTTTTTCAATATTTGATATTTGTGTCATTTTGATTGTTTTTAAACCCAATGATATAATTTTCTCTAAAATTATATTCATTTTTAGTTTGTGTATTTACTAAAATCGATTAACTAATCCAAATATTATAAAGATTTAACATGTTAATATAAATAGGAATTTAGATGAAATGTTATTAAATGTATGTGCAAACTATACACGATACATAAGTACAATAACCATTTAGAATTTTAAAAGTTGTTGGAGGGACCTCTAAAAAGCATAAATCTGCAATGGTAAAAAGCATTCGAATTTGTTTTTCAAACAGGAAAAGCTTTAAGAAAAGCTACCATATGCTATAATGCTAAGTGCTAACTATATTTTGAATGAGTATTGATATGGTCCATGGTATCTATAGTATGAATATGACTCATACACTAATCTTTGTAAAAAAAAGAAAAAAATAGAAGACAAGAGAGACTCATATTCATATATTTGCCGATGTATGCAGTTATCGATAGCTTCAAGACTTAAAAACGAATGTTTTGTCGAGTTGCTTGGTTATTGCTTGGAGGATAACAACAGAATCTTGGTATATCAGTATGCAACCATGGGTTCTTTGCATGATATATTACATGGTACACAAAACAAAAATATACTTTCCATATATACCCTTTTCACCTTTTACTTCCATTTTCAAATTTCACGATCCATTTTTTTTTTTCTTTTCGTGTTGATAGGTAGAAAGAGTGTACAAGGGGCTGCACCCGGTCCCCCTCTCACTTGGATCCAAAGAGTTAAAATTGCTTATGGTGCAGCAAGAGGTTTAGAGTATTTGCATGAAAAAGTTCAACCTCCTATCATTCATCGTGATATTCGCTCAAGCAATATTCTTGTGTTTGATGATTTTCTATCCAAAATAGCCGATTTCAACTTGAGCAATCCTTCTGACACTGCAGCTCACTTGCACTCCACAAGAGTTTTGGGAACTTTTGGCTACCATGCTCCAGAGTGAGTGTTCTTGCTTTCATTTTCCATATGCATTTTAAAAGAATAAGGTTTTCATATGCATTTTAGCATCTTTTTTGTCAAACAAAGAGATGACGATGGCATTGGGTTACTAATATTATCAATTGTTTTGTTATAGGTATGCGATGACGGGGCAGATAAGTCAAAAGAGTGATGTTTATAGTTTTGGGGTTGTTCTTTTAGAGCTTTTGACCGGAAGGAAACCGGTGGATCATACATTGCCCAAAGGAGAACAAAGTCTTGTCACTTGGGTATGTCTTGTTACTAATGATCCTTTTAAGGCCTTCTTTCACATAAAAATGTTATAATTTCCTTTATGTGAAAGGGAAAATCATTTTTATTTTCACCATTTTAATTATCGATTTAACTATTTAGCTGTTTTCTATAATGGTACATCATTATATATTATTTTGACCATTGAAAAAAACAAATTTCCTTGTTGTATCATGTTTTGACATTAAGGCAAAGTAAAGAAAAGACAAGCACAATGTACCTTCGCCATTTTATCGGTTTGGCTGGTGAACTATTATTATAACAATTATAAAAAAGATAATAGTTTAGTGCCTAAATTGATAAAATTGTGAAAGTATGTGTGGTTTTCTGTATTTTGCCATTTTTCAAAACCCGAAAACCAAGCAAAATGTTTTATTTTTTTCTTTTCTAAAATGTCAAAAAAAAAGTATAATGGTTTGTCCCTTAAAGAAAATAGCTTTAGTGGATAACTTGACCAAAAAAAAAAGTAGGTATCACTTATCTACCAACTTAATAATCCATGAGATTCCTTTACTTTTTCTTTGTTGAAGTAGCTTTAACAAATAACTAAACAGTTTTATTAAACCAAATTATACATTGACATTTTCTTGGAATTCCTTGCCATACATCAAAGAATTTATATGCATGCATGCTCATATTGTTTATAATGTGGTTAAATATCGCAACAGGCAACTCCAAGGTTGAGCGAGGATAAAGTTAAGCAATGTGTTGATCCAAAATTAAATGATGATTACCCTCCCAAAGCTGTTGCCAAGGTCTAATCCATATTATTCTCCTTCTTGAAATTAAAACTTTTAAGTCTTTGAGTGTATTTATTTATATATACTTTCTCATAGAAGATAATGCATCCAACAGTTACATGATTCATGATTGGAATTTGATTAATGTCGCACATAGGACTGTTTGTTTGCTACACATGACATGAATGAACATATATAGAATGCCCCCTCATACTGAATCTAGAAGATAGTAAGTAAACTAATTTTGGTTATCTTGATACTCAGTTGGCAGCAGTGGCTGCACTTTGTATCCAATATGAGGCAGATTTCCGGCCAAATATGACAATTGTTGTGAAGGCTTTGCGGCCTCTTGTCAATGCCAGAACAGCAACAGCACGCACAGAGTCTCAGGCTAATTAGCATAGCAACAAGGCATGAAGGACCAGATTTGTTCATTTGAATCCCATATTTATACCAAAACCAAAGTATCACAATGGTCCAAAAAAAACTAACACCGGTAAGGTAAGTTATAAGTACTAAAGCTGTTGATCTAGATTCTTTAATTAGGATTAAAAATGTTTTTTTATTAATATTTTTTTTTAGTTTTTTAGGAAAATGATTTACAAGTCCAATGAAGTTTTCAAACCGTTCAAAAAAGCTCAATCATGTTTTGTCTGTTCAAGAAAACCTAACGAATTTAACATTTTGTCTAAAACAGTTTAATGAAGTTTCCAAACAGTTCAAAAAAACAAATTATGTTTTGTTTGTTCAAAATGTTAAGTTCGTTGGGTTTTTTTGAAGAAAAAAACATGATTGAGTTTTTTGAATGGTTTGAAAACTTCGTTGATCTGACAAGTCATTTTTCTGATATGATAATAAGTTACATCATCTGTTTCTCTTCTTTAACTTCCATAGAATTGAACAAAATTGTAACTTAGTTGGGTTTTTTTACACAAAATTTAAAATTTGTTGGATTTTTCTGAACAAACAAAACATAATTTGTGTTTTTTGAACGGTTTGGAAACTTCAGTGGACTCGTAAGTCATTTCTTTTTTGTTGATAGCATCCGATTTTGATGGATACTAGAGTGAGCCTGGCATATGTGAAACCTTGTGGTGCTAATTGATCATGAAGTAATGCTGCTCTGCTGGAGAGCCTGTATATGTGATGTATATGAATTAACTAATGTAATCAAGATGTATAATAGAAATAAGCAACCAAAAAAATGTACTTAATGACAACCAACACACATTTTACCTGAAAAAGAAAAATATATGGCATAACTTCTTATGCACACTCCTTTATTTATGTGAGAGTAAACTAGGGGTGACAATCCATGCCACCGACACAACAAAAAACCAAATTGGAACGAAATAAAATTTCGAATTTATGTTCATATTAAAAGTAAAAAACACTCCATCTTGTAGCAACATGTTGTGTTATTGTTCAAAATTCGACATGGTATTAACATGTGTTTATTATGTTTTATATGATTAGTTATAAATTAAATAAACTATAAATTTATTTTATTTTATCTTTTCGTATTTGTTGTGTTAGTCGTTTTTATCATGTTTTAATTGAGTTGTTTTTGTGTTAGTAAAACAAAACACCATGATATGTCATGTTTGTTTTATAAAAATTTCATTATCGTGTCAACTAAAAACACATTATGACTGTCCGATTTGCCACCCATAAAGTAAATCCCAAAAGCCGGTTTTGGTTTTGGTTTTAATTTTATTGTTTCAAAAAAAATCTCAAAAGTAGTCTATGATTTGGTCAAATTCGCAGTCTCAGTTCAACTTTCGAAAAGTGATAGATTAGATACCTATACCTGCCTCTAGTTTACTCTAACAAGCCTAATTACTATCAATTATTTTAAAGTAATTTCACTTTAAATTTGGATCAAGAAAGTCATGAAGTTTGTTAATTGGATCAATCTGGTAGCTAATTTAAAGTTAATTCAAAGTTCGATAGGAAGAAATGTCCACTTCATTGTGTAGAAAGAATGATTACTAACATTTTTATTTTTGACTCTTCTCTGCAAATAATGATATGTGTGGAAGTTTTTTTTTGAAATAGTTGATATGTGTGGAAGTTAATATTATACGATGTGAATTTTACGTTAGAGATAATACAAATTGAACATTTAACGTCAATAGCTCAAACTTGCATATAACACAACTATACAGTAACACTCACAATACTAAGGCTAAAGGGAGTACCGCATCAAATTTTTTTATGCCACATCATATTTTTTAAAGCCACATAGGTTAGAAATTGTGTTAGCATCCAAAGTGTAAAAATGTAAGGAATGGTAGTTTGTTAGTTTAATGGGTTTTATTTAAGTCCATAACGAGCATTTCTTAGCGAGGCTGGTAGCATTTTGATGGGGGTTGTGTTTGGCACCTTGAGCACTTCCTTGGTGAGGGTCATAACGTGCCCACTTCCATCCGCCTAACTATCTAGCAATGCTCCATTGTCCCCAAGTCAACATATTGTGGGTCATAAATGAGCAGTACTAAAATTGAAACAGGAAGGACATACTTGTCATATTTTTAAGTTGATAAAATTGCAAAAATGTCCTTGTTATATGATTTTTCTGAGTTTAATCAAAATCTTGACTTTTTTGGATCAATGGTCTTTTTGAGCATGTTTGTACACAGTTTTGGTCTCTCGGAAAACTAAAAAAAAAAAAAAACTAAAATGTCATTTTTTTTAATAATTATTTTTATATTTTATTAATTAAAAACATCTCTCTCTCTCTCTCTCATACACACACGCATACAAACACCCACCTCCGACTTTCTCCTTCACTTCCCAAAACATCGAAACCCCTCTCCATTAGAATAAGGAAGTCAATGGGGGCAAACAGGACAAAGAGTGCATCCCTCGCCCCCCGCCCCCGAATTTTCCGTGTTCCCCCGTCCCCGCCCCTGCGCCTGAAATGTTCAACCTTCCTACCCTCGCTCCTGTCCCCAAATCCCCTTTATTACCCCCGCCCTGCCCCTGTTCCCTCACCCCGATTGATTTTGGGTTGTCTTTTGTTGGGCTAAAAGAAGTTGTTATTTAGGCTAAAAAAAACTATATTTTTAATAAAAAAATAATTATTTATAGCAGAATTTTACATGTTAAAAATATGAAAGTTATGACATCTTCAAAACATTATGTTAACAACTTAAAAACATGTTTTTTGATGAATTTTGGAAGCGCAAAATCATGTTATTGTTTATTATATTTATAAGTTTTAATACTATGTAAATATATGTGTAATTTATTAACTGGATCCCCATGGGGGATTCGAGACAGGATTGTCTACCCCCGCCCTCGCCCCCGAAATTAAAACGGGGGTTAACCTTGCCCCCGCCCCCGTCTCCGCCCCCATTTTTTAAAAAAAAATTCCACCAAATGAGACGGATCCCCTACATGACTTTTTGACATCCCTGCATTAGAACCTGAAGCTGCTATTTGTTCCTGCCACCACCACCACCAGATGCCACTGGCCAAGGTAAGTGATTTCTTGCCTCTATCTCGATCAAAACCCATAGATCCACTGCCATCCCTTCCCATCAGCAAACCTAAATCAGATTTGAGGAAAAGAACCCCAACCTTTTTTATTTCGATTTTACAACAGTGAAATAAGCATCTCCTACCTCCATTGTTGTTCCCTTCACATTACATACCACCACCTCCACTCACAGTCGCTACCCTTAATGGAAATCATTTGTTGGTTTTTTTTTTCTCAATCATAACTCAAGAATTAAACCCCTTTCCAAATTTGTTCAGGGTAAAAATCAATGAAACTTATAATCAATCTTTTCAAGGAACCCATAACAAATATTCTCGTGTTCAACATCTTCCCCCAAAATTTCTCACCATCAAGAAATCTACCGTTCAAGGTGCCTATATAGCAACATATATAAGAGAAAAATAACATATTCAAAATCTAATTGAAGGAATGCCAGGTCGGATTTGTCTCACAATTGATCTTTGGAATTCGTCTCAAACGGGTTATGTTTTTGTAAGGGGTTACTTCATTAATTTTGATTGCAAAATCCACAAAAAACTTCTAAACATTGTAATGGAACCATACCCAAAATTAGATAATGTGGTGTCTTCTTGTCTATTAGATTGGAATATGAAGGGAGATTATTTTCACTGAAAATAAACTAGAGGTTGAGTAAAGTGGATGTTGTGAGAGAGAAAAAGAGAGGTGGGGTGGGGGAGACTAATGTGAGATAGATAGAGAGAGAGAGAGACTAATAAGATGGGTCTTCTTGTTGGTGAGGTGAGGGTATTAAACATAAAGAAGTGTAGAGAATGGTGTTGTAGGTAATGAATAAGAAGAAGACGATGATGTTGTGAGGTGGGGGAGACTAATGTGAGAGAGAGAGAGAGAGAGAGAGAGAGAGAGAGAGAGATCTTGTTTTTTAATTAATAAAATATAGAAGTAATTATTAAAAAATGTAAAATTAAAAATAAAAGGGTATTTCAGTCTATTCAGAAAGACCAAAGCCACGTACAAACATGCTCAAAAAACTATTGATCTAAAAAAGTCAAGATTTGGATTAAACAAAAAAAATACATATCACAATGATCATTTTTGCAATTTTATCTATTTATTTTTTCTTTTAACAAAAAAGAAACTTGATTGTCATGTTCATTTTTCTATTTTTTCCTAAACAAAGTTTGATGTTCCCTTTTCCTTCTATAAACTTTGAAACCCTAAATGTCATCTCCGTTGACAATCTCTTGAACTAAAAAATCAAAATAGATTATAACTTGTCATATTTGGTTTGGTTTAGTTTCTATTTATTTATTTATTAGATTATGCAATTAGAAACCATGTAAGATAAAGAAAAGTAGTTTTATATACATTTTCTCAACTAGATCAAAATAAGAAAATCTTTTAAGAAGTCAAATACAAACAATAAATTATAAAAATTAAGGACATGCTTATTTAGCAAAACATGATGAATTTGAAATTTGGAATATGATGTAAAAATATATAAAAATTAAATATTATCACAACCTTTAAATTTCATCGGTTAAACAAATCTAACATTTTTTTCACTAGTCTATTTATCAACTTTTTATATTTATTTTAAAAAGACAGTATTATTAAATAATAATCAAATTTCACTTTTATTAAGTCTTAGTATCTAATTTTTTAAAAGATGTTTTACCACTTTAATTTTTATGTTAGTATTGATGTGAAAGTTATAATTTTTATAATGTTTAACTACGACTTCATAATAACATAACAATTTTAATATTTTTTTTTATCGATAATGTTAAGTCTTAAAGAATTCTACAAACCAAATAACCTTTAAATATATATAAAACAACATAAATCAATATTTCTAGAAATACAAATATAGAAGTATTATATATTATTGGTGATAACTATAAAATTTTGTATCATTGAAAATAGCTAATTTTAGAGATTGTCATTCTAAAAAAATAATTTTCAATGAATAATTAATGATACTAAATATGCTATATATCATTTTAGGTACTAAAATTAGATACAGATATATCTATTATCATGAAGTAAATTGAATCTTTTTTAAACCAATGAAGGTCTACTTCATTTCTGAAATTCAATCCATAACTCCCACCAAGTCTTCGTTTACGATAAAGGATGAGGGTGTGCAATTCACAAAGTCATTATACTTGTATCTATTCCTATTAGCCCCTTCATTCCAGTTGTTCATCATAATTACTTGTGGTTCAGCTTAACTCACGGTTCAACTATAGTTTTCTTCTTCCGACTGATGCACAACATGCACAGAGGGTTCTCTTCCGTTCTCTCAGATGAACTGGCTCATTTCCTTCTTTATTTAGCTAACATGGCTCTAATCGTCGTCATCGTAATAGGTTCAGCTACCAGCCGGAGACCGTCTCACCTAACAACTAAGGTTAATTTTTCCTACTATCGACTTTTTCTTCTGTTATCGATTTTTCCCTAGCTTTCATTATTCCTTCTTTTTCCTGAAAACTGTTAGATTATTTTGTTGTTTCTATCAATTGATGAATAACAAACTCATAAAAACGCTATAAAATAGAAAGTAGTTTACCTTTGAATGTGAAATGTGAAATGATTTTGAATGAAAAGAATGTTAGGCTAAGCTTAAAAAAGAAGTTTTTTTTTACTTATTAACAGTTCCACACCAATATAAATTAAAAAGACGACAGATAAAACTTTTTTTAAAAAGCAAGAGTTTGGGACCTCAAATACTTATCCCTTACTTATCAAAAACTCATTATTTCACCGTTTAAAGGAATTAACCAATGTACCATTAACCTAATAACTTTATACAACATATCACATATGTTTCCTCCAACGATGATCGGCTGCTCCTGTCGTTCTCTCCTCAAGCGATCCTCCCCTGCTTGTCGTCGTTAGCCATCTCCTCGCCATCGGCCGGAGATCGTCGCAACCCACATCATAGAATAATAAAAAGTCTTCCAGCTTAGTGGTATGCCCCTTGTTTTCTGATTTAGAGGTGGTGGCTTCGAATCCCCTCTAGCCCTTTGTCCCTAACATGTTTCTATATTTACAATATATATTATATATTTAGCTAAAGAAGTATAAGAAACAACTTAGCTGAGTCGTAAGCACTCTACTTTATGATGTGGAGGTTGTAGGTTTGAATCCTGTCCGCCCCATTTCTTATGGTTGTGTGAATTTTTAATATAATAAAAGTGATCCGCTCACGTGGCTGACACGTCAGCAGGTACCGCCCACTCAGCACACACGTGGCGTGCCACGTATGCAGTGTTAAAAGGGTAAAACTGGAAAAAAAATTGCAAGTTTGTGGTATAAACGAACCAAAATTCTATCAAAGGGTAAAACCGCAAATTCCTAAGAAACTTAAGGCTTTTTATGATATTATCCCTTTTGTTTTTGAATGAAATTCTTAAGATACTTATATGATAACTGGAGTGTAATTTAGGTGATGAACACCAACAATATAAATCTTGTTGATGCTGGAACATCAAAAAAAAAAAAAAAAAAACCCAAGTTGAAACTTTATAATATAAAAGGAAGCCCTTTTTGGTAATCTTTTATATATATATATATATATATATATATATATATATATATATATATATATATATATATATATATATATATATATATATATATATACAATCTTTTTGCCAAACACTAACAATGGTTTATCAACTTATAGCGTTTTGACACAGCTATAAGCTAACTCAAACAATTTATTAAAAACTTTGTTTTGAGATCGATATATACTAAATAAGCTATAAGTTAAAGTTAAAATGTTAAAAGCATTTTTTTAATAAGCTTAGCCAAACATCCTCCTAATCCCCCATTTGATCAGATTCCTTCTGCAAGAACCCATCTGCTCCTCCACATCCTTCCAGTTACTGTGGGAAGTGCGTTGAATTATGTTGTACAAAATACGTGAATGTGTATGATGTTTTTGTATGGAACTGCACAAAACAATTTGGTCAATTGGTTTATCAAAAATAGTTTCTTTAACTACATGATGATAACGTGAAATCATTTTATGGTTGAATGGACCGATTCATATTATGTAGACTGCATTATTATTTGATGTTAAACCTTTTTTTGTTACTTTGTGTTGGTTTTGTAACAAACAGATTCACAAGAAAGTCCAAAATGCTACAAAACGTACCTCACCAGATGATACAATCTCCCGTTAGGCTAGGACTCCCAAACCCTAATTCACCATCTTTACAAACCCACCCCTCCAAATTCACCTCACAAATCCCACAATCACACCCACCTAACCTCCACCCAAATCTACAAACAACCCCCATCTCTCTAACCCTACTCACTCTCCTTCCACCACTACAAAGAGCCCAATCAATCCTCTTAAGAATGTCATCCCTTGCAACAAAAATTGTATGTGGATGACCGCAGTGTATATGACAGTTAAGTATGTGTATGAAAATTGTATATAGAATATGTATGTGACAGTTAAGTATGTGTATGAAAATTGTATGTAGATAACAGGAATGTATATGATAGATATGTGTGTATGAAAATATGTTGTGTGTAGGTTACTATTTGGTGCAATTTGGCTTGAGTAAATAATAAAAAGAACAACATTTTTATAGAGTACTTGAAAATACCCTTTCTATAGAAAAATAAAATCATTAAACGCGTCTTTTACCAATCTAATTTACCTTCACCATCAACCGTAACGAATTATGGTACACTTGCGAAAAATCAAACAAACATCTATCCCAGGTTTTCTTCTTTTTCTCTTCCGATGAATACTTGATTCTTATTGGGTTATATCTACCAACACATGAACCTATGAAGACCAATCTCCAACTATCTTTACTTGAATAATAACAGAGAAACTAATGGTAATAATATTGTACTAGAGTGACAAATCAGCCAAGTCAAAAGTTCTTTCCACAGCTTTAATCCAAGAATCCACTTTCTTCTTCCTCAATTCCTCACTCAACACAGGACTAAAACTCTTATCTTTCTTCATTCTTTCTTCATTTGAAAATACATCTTTTTCACTCCAAACTCCAACCGCTAAACCAGCTGCATAAGCTGCTCCAAGTGCAGTTGTCTCTATGTCACTCGGCCTCACAACCCGTATACCCAATATATCAGACTACAAAATAAAATGTAGTAATAAATACTTATGACCAATATGCTTTACTTTTTTTACCCAAAAAAAATATACCTGAAACTGCATAAGCATTGTGTTAATAGTGGCCTTACCATCAACCCTAAGAGAAAACTCCCCTTTTTCATTCCTCCCTTCATTTCTGTGCCCTACATCTTTACGCATCGAACCCAACACATCTTTCACCTGAAAACACATACTTTCAAGAACAGCTCGAGCGATATGACATTTATTTGTAAACCGAGTAATCCCAATAATAACCCCTCGAGCATCTTCACGCCACCATGGTGCAAAAAGCCCATTGAAAGCAGGGACAAAGTACACCCCACCAGTCGATTCAACCTTTGAAGCTAAATCTTCAATCTCTTTCGCACTGCTTATAATTCCAAGACTGTCCCTCAGCCATTGCACCGCAGCTCCGGCGATGGCGATTGAACCTTCTAGGGCATAGTTTGTGGGTGCATCTTTCCCGAGCTTGAAGGCTAAAGTCGTCAATAACCCATGTTGCGATTTGATTACTTCCTCACCGGTGTTCAAGAGTATGAAAGCGCCGGTTCCGTAAGTGCATTTCGCATGCCCTTTTTTACAGGCTTGCCCTAGCATCGCTGCGTGTTGGTCGCCTAAACAACCGGAAATCGGAACTCCGGTGAACGACCATCCTTTTCCGACGCGACCGATGACCTCGGAGTTGCTGATGATCTTTGGGAGGATGGAGGAAGGAATCTTGAGAGTTTGTAATGTGGGTTTGTCCCAATTTAAGGTTTTGATGTTCATAAGCATTGTTCGGGATGCGTTTGATACGTCGGTGACGTGGATGCCGTTGTTTATGCCTCCGGTTAAGTTCCAGATTAACCAGGAATCAATGGTTCCAAACAATGCGTCGCCTTTTTCTGCAGCTTCTTTCACCTTCTTCACATTCTCCAGAAGCCATAACAGTTTCATCGCGCTGAAATACGTGCTTATTGGCAACCCACATGTTTCGAGAAAATGGGTTCTTCCGCCTGATAACTTTTTCTCCAGTTCGCTGATAAAGAATCGAATTCGGTTTTAAAAACGTTAAATTCATGATATACAAAAAGCTTTGTTTTTTTATACTATTGTTAGTAGGGATCCGAATTGTAAAAAAGATTTGGGAAGAGATGACGAGAAGGAACCTGCAAATGGAACTGGTTCGTATATCCATCCAGACGATTGCATTGTAAAGAGGAATTCCGGTGGATTTGCTCCAAACAACGGTGGTTTCTCTCTGATTCGTGATTCCGATTGCTTTGAGGCCATTGTCAATGTTGTGTCCATTAGCAGCGGCTTTATCTATGGTCTTTGATACGCATATTCTAACACTTTCGAGAATCTCCATGGGATCGTGCTCCACCCATCTATCATCGTTATGAATTATCATGCATAAAAACCGAAAATTAAAGACGACAAAAAAAAAAACGAAGAAGAACAATTTGATTTGATTTTACCCTGCATGTGGGCAGAACTGAGTGAACTCGATTTGGTGGGATCCAATGTTTTCGGCTTTCTTATTGTAGATGATGAATCTTGTGCTTGTTGTTCCTTGATCTATCGATCCAATAAACGTCTCCTCTTTAGCCATTTCGTTGTTGATCGAGATTTCACCAATTCTGGAAATTGGAATGATGTTTGTTGGGTTGTTGTATCGTAGTTCTAATTTTTATGAGGGAGTCTGTTTCTTCCAAATCCCAACAGCTTATTTTGATTATTGATACATGATGTTTAAAAAAACAAATTTTAACTTTAATTTATTTAGATTTTTTTTTCGGGTAAGTTTTAAATAAGTCAGTTAAGAATTAATACACTTTTGATTTTGACCCCCTTATCCATTTTGGGTATTTAGGTTAATTTTATGACAATGTAATTACCATATACCAAATCTAAATCATTATTAGGTTAGTTTAAACAATCAATAAAACAGGAGCTCAAGTTGTGATTTTAATCGAATTTTGAGGGATTGCAAAACTTGAGTTTTATCGTCTTTCTTAGAAATTGTACCTTTATTTTTATTATTATTATTATTATTATTATTATTATTATTATTATTATTATTATGGGGGTGTTTGGGATTGCTTTTAAACATCAAAAGTTTTTTTTTATATAAGAACTTTTTGTAAAAAAAGCTTTTTAAAAAATGTTTGAATTAACAAAATGATTTTTAGTTTAATTTTTATATATAAAATTATAAAAAGTCAAGTTTTTATGATTTTTTAAAACCTTTAATTTTACTTTATATAAAAAATCATTTTAAAAAGAATTTTTTTATTACCTAAACATCTTTTTAACTTTTTCAAAAAGTTAAAAATCAAAAATCATTGTAAAAGCAATCCCAAACACCCCTATATATTGAAGTAAGAGTAAACGAACCTATAAAGCCACATGAACAAAAGAAATTAACAATATTAAAACTCGTTCTTTCTAATTATGGAAGACATGTTTTTGTTTTAATCCACAACAATAGTATATTTATACCTTTTTCATCTATAATAATTAGTTGTAACTTGATAGATATATATATATATATATATATATATATATATATATATATATATATATATATATATATATATATATATATATATATATATATATATATATATATATGCAAAACTTGGTTTCCTCACAGTTACTATTCATTTGTTTTTTTTTTCCACTCTAAACACTAATAAAACCAAATTACATAGTAATTTTTCCACCAAATAATGCAAAATAAGAGTTTTTTAATAGAATTTTTGCTTATGATGCTAACAGAATTTTTATTTTTTATTTTTATTTTTTCCTCTGTAGTTTTTTTATCTAATGGCTTATATACTTCCTAAGTTTAAAATCAAATTATTAGTATTTTATAAGTTATGATTTTGGTCCCTTATTATATTTTAAAGTTATATTTTTGATCCCGTATATAATTTCTATTTATAGTTTTCGTTTTTATTAAAATTATTTTTTATTTAAACATTATAAACTTCTACGGTATTTATTGTGGTATTAACCCACAAAATGTATACATATTGCACCAAACAATATACACTTTCAAATCTTATATTCGTCCATTTATTTCATACATAATTGTTTGAACCGAAATTTTATTTTGAAGTTTTTTTGTAACATCCGTTAAATATTATATTATTTGGAAATATAATCAAAGGTACCAATGAAATCCTCAATTTATTTCATTAAATAATAGCAAACAGTTTTTATAAAAATGATGATTTTATATTTATTAATTTATTTATAAAAATGAAATTAAAAATATAATCGATTTTAACAAATATATTCTAAATGAAAGTTGTATAAAAAACTTTGAAAACGAAGCTCGTATCAATACGTTATGATTTTTATATTTATTATTTACTTTTTACCAATTACTATTAACCGTCTTCTAGAAACATTTGTTATGATTACATCATGAATATATCATATGCCTAACTAGTTGTTTGGAGAATGTCAACATTTAACACTTATTATTAAAGAATTATATGTGAATAGTAATTCTTATTAGTATAAATACAAGGCTTAAGTCACTAATTTCCTACACCAATCCTCTCGATACACTATCGATATCCTAGTAGTTTAATTCATATTTTAGTCATATTTAGCTAAAAGCTAACTCCCGAGTAGTCGGTATACGATTTTGCCCGATAAGTTATTTTCAATAGTTTGTGTTCTTGTTCTACAAAACAGGTGAGTTGTCTTGCTATGTTACTTGTTTCAGTATGCGTTCATGCATGTTATGTGTATCTATATGTATCTATGTGTATATGTGTTATTACATTCATAGTAGTGTAACACCGTAAATTTCCAAAACAAATTTTCACATTTATAAAACATAATTCATTGGTAAATCATAAAAACATCATTGTTTGAAACTCAATTTATAACATATAAAATATCCCAGGATCTCATATCATGAAAATCCCGTGTGTATACTGATCAAGCCGGCGCCTTCCCGCGTTCCTCACTAGTACCTGAAACACATAACACAAAACACTGTAAGCACAAAGCTTAGTGAGTTCCCCAAAATACCACATATAATACATATTAGCCACTCGAGGCTATAAGTCTGTAGGTCCGTGCACCCAAATTCTGTGAACCTTCAGGTTCTAACTCTGCAAGCATGCACAACATAAATTACATAGAAAAATGCAGTACAACAAACAATATATATAAAGCACTGTATCACATAACTCTATTTACCTACTCAAGGTAAAGTATAGTGAGAAGACTCACCTTGCGTATCTCGGTAACTCGTAAACCCCTGAAATCACTAGTGCTCGATCTCCCGAGATATAGTCCTCCTATAACACAATACATCTCTAATTAACACTTTCCCAACTAAGGTTGACTAACCCTATCAAGTTAACACCGGTCAACTCTGGTCAATGGTCAACGGTCAACCCCAACTCGCCGAGTCTGGCGTGGACTCGCCGAGTCTCTATGGGGACCTGATTCCTCTGAGTCCCTTCCGACTCACCGAGTCACTCACCCAACTCGGTTACTCAACCCCTGGTTCAAAATCCCTGAACAACCCACACCAACTCATCGAGTCTGCCAATGGACTCGGCGAATGCATCCCATGCACAACCCCAAACGACCTTCTGAGGTCAGATTTGTTCCACTAACTCATAGATCCAGTCCTTCCAAGCTTATTTATCACGTAAAGTTCATGTCTTGGCGCTCATATCACACCTAATGACTCATAAATGGTGTTTTGACCTCAAGCACAAAGATCCCAAACCAAAACCTCCATGGATTCATAAAATCCTTGGATAAAGGGATACTCTGGATCTCCAAGGGTCCAGATCCAGAACCTAACTCGCCTAAGGGACCAAAGGAGCACTAGATCTAGCCATAAAATGGCTTAATAAGCCCTAAATCAACATGAACATCACCTCAACAGAAAAGGGTCAACTGTGATGTTCTAGACCTCAAATCTTCAGGAAGTTAACCCTCTTGCTTCCTCTTGGCTAAAGCTTCCTTTCCCTTGCTAGACAACACCTCAAAGGTTGATAATGGCTCCTTCTCTCACTCCAAACTCTCAAGTGCACTAGGGTTTCGCTCTGGGGGCTGGTGAGCACAAATGATGGCCATAAGGCCCTTTAAATAGGCCCCAAACCCGAGAAATTAGGGTTTCATTAAACAGCACGGACTCACCGAGTCCACCAATGCGACTCGTCGAGTCCAGTCATTAATCCGGATGAGAAATCGCGTCTCTACTCGGCGAGTCTACGCACCAACTCTCGTCGAGTTCTTCCACAAAACTCAAAATAAAATGAATAAATATAATACCTGAAATTTCGGATGTTACAATTCTCCCCCACTTGAATCTGACTTCGCCCTCGAAGTCTCATCCATGAAATAGCTCCGGATGCTGCACACACATCTCACGCTCCGGTTCCCAAGTAAGCCTGACCCTTTCCGATGCTGCCACTGGACCTGCACCAGAGGGACCTCCTTGTTCCTCAAAACCTTGATCTTCCGATCCAGAATCGCAACTGGTCTCTCCGCGTAGTTCAGGCTCGCATCCACCTGAATGTCCTCTAACGGCACTACCGTCGACTCGTCGGCTATACACTTCCTCAACTGAGATACATGGAAGGTATTATGAATCCGCTGCAATTCCGCAGGTAGCTCCAAGCGATACGCTACCTTGCCCACCCTCGTGATTACTCTGAACGACCCAATATATCGGGGACCTAGCTTGCTCCTCTTCCTGAATCGAATCACTCCTTTCCAAGGAGATACCTTCAGAAGAACATAGTTACTGACCTGGAACTCAAGCTCAGATCGTCGCCTATCCGCATAACTCTTCTGGCGGCTCTGAGCGATCAACAATCTCTATCTGACCTGCTGTATCTGCTCTATCATCGGCAGCACAATCTCTGTACTTCCCATCACACGTTGCCCTACTTCTCCCCAGCAAATGGGGGTCTGATACCTCCTCCCATACAACAACTTAAAGGGCGGCATACCAATGCCCGAATGATGGCTGTTGTTGTAGGAAAACTCTGCTAAGGGCAAATACGTGTCCCAGCTTCCGCTGAAATCTAGCACACATGCTCGAAGCATGTCCTCGAGCGTCTGAATTGTCCGCTCACTCTGTCCGTCAGTCTGCGGGTGGTATGCGGTACTAAAATGCAACCTCGTACCCAACTCCTCATGGAATTTCTTCCAAAATCTGGAAGTGAAATGCACATCTCGATCTGAAACAATCGAGATTGGCACCCCATGTCGCGATACCACCTCTCTCACGTACAATTCTGCCAACCTCTCAGCAGAAGAGCTCTCACTAATGGCAAGGAAGTGAGCGCTCTTCGTCAACCTGTCCACAATCACCCAAATTGCATCGACACCCTTAGCAGTCCTCGGCAACTTGGTGATAAAATCCATGGTGATCTGTTCCCACTTCCACTCGGGAACCACCAATGGCTGCAACTAGCCATGCGGACGCTGGTGCTCAGCCTTAACCTTGCGACAGGTTAAGCACCTCTCAACGAACCATGCTACATCTCTCTTCATACAGGGCCACCAATACTCCTTTTTAAGATCTAGAAACATCTTAGTGGCTCCAGGATGGATCGAGAATCTCGATTTATCTGCTTCCTCCATCAAGACGGTACATGTTCCTCCAACAAACGGTACCCAAATCTGACATTGGAATGTCATAAGCCCTCTGCTATAGGTCACGAACTCCATCACCTACCTGATAACTCGCTCTCTCTTGCGGTTCTCCGGTCTCACTGCCTCAGCCTGAGCCCCTCTGATAGTGTCCAATACCGGAGTCATCAATGTCAATCTCATACAAATATCCCGAATCGGGGCGCTCTCTGCTTTACGACTTAGGGCGTCGACCACCACATTAGCCTTGCCCGGGTGGTACAGGATCTCGCAATCATAATCCTTTACCACGTCCAACCATCTCCTCCGACGCATGTTCAGATTCTGCTGATCCATCAAATACTTCAAACTCTTCTAATCCGTGTATATCGTACACCAAACCCCATACAGGTAATGGCGCCAAATCTTGAGGGCGAACACCACAGTCCCCAAATCTAGATCGTGGGTGGGATATCTTGTCTCATGGGGCTTCAGCTGCCTCGATGCGTATGCGATCACATGCCCCCTCTGCATCAACACCGCTCCCAACCCAGATATTGATGCGTCACAATACACCACAAAGTCCTCTAACCCCTCTGGAAGAGTCAACACCGGGGCTTCGCATAATCTCTGGCTAAGAGTCTCAAATGAGGCCTACTGCTCTGGGCCCCAGCTGAACACCACACCCTTCCGGGTTAATCTGGTGAGAGGAACAACAATCTTGGAGAAATCCCTGATGAACCTCCGATAATAACCGACCAACCCTAGAAAACTCCTGATCTCAGAAGGAGATTTCGGCACCTCCCAACTCATTACCACCTCGATCTTGGCCGGATCGACCAAAATCCCCTCTTGGTTAACAAGGTGACCAAGGAACTGCACCTCTCGTAACCAAAAATCGCACTTGGAGAATTTGGCGTAAAGCCTCTCCGATCTCAGCACGCTAAGGATATCCCATAAATGCTCCTCGTGCTGCTCCGGGGACTTTGAATACACCAAAATGTCGTCAATGAACACAATCACCGAACGATCCAACATCGGTCTACATACCCTGTTCATGAGGCCCATGAATGCTGCAGGCGCATTGGTGAGCCCGAATGGCATCACCACGAACTCGTAATACCCATAACGAGCCCTGAACGCAGTCTTCTGAATATCCTCCTCGCGCACCCTCATCTGATGATATCCAGATTTCAGATCAATCTTGGAAAACCAAGATGCTCCCTGCAGCTGATCAAACAAATCATCGATCCTCGGCAAAGGATAACGGTTCTTGACCGTTAACTTATTCAGCTCTCGATAATCTATGCACATTCGGTACGAACCATCCTTTTTCTTCACAAACAGGATCGGTGCTCCCCACGGCGAGCTGCTCGGCCGTATAAACCCCTTCCCTAGTAGCTCCTGAAGCTGCGAGGATAACTCCTGCATCTCTGGAGGTGCAAGGCGATAGGGCGCCTTGGCGATAGGTGCTGCCCCCAGAATCAAATCGATGCGAAACTCCACCTGCCTCTCGGGAGGCACACCCGGTAACTCCTCAGGGAAAACATCTGGGAATTCACACACTATTGGGACCTCCTTAACCGCACTCGGTCTCCCTACACCAACCCTCGTATCCAACACATACACTACAAAACCACTACAACCCTGCTGTAGATTTTGCCTCGCTCTAGCAGCCGAACAAAACGCTGAATCGGGATGGGTACCCTCATCGTACACAGTAAGAACTCCCCCATTTGGGTCTCGTATAGTCACCAGCTATCGCTCGCAGTCGATAACTGCTCTAAATCTGCTCAACCAATCCATGCCTATGATGACACAGACGTCCCCCATCGCAATCGGGACCAAATCAATAGGAAACTCTACACCGAAAATCTCGAGTACACATCCTCGAATCACCTCCGTGGCATATACTGCTCTCTCGTCGGCGATGGAAACTCTCAGAGGTCGACTCAACGCCTCTCAACTAATGCTGATGTGCCGACTGAAAGCCAACGATACAAAATATCGACTCGCACCCGAGTCAAATAACACCAAATCAGGTACAAAATTCACAAGAAAAGTACCTACGCATATCATAATATAAGCATAAAATCTTAAACATTAAATAATTACATGAAAGAATACATACCAGCCACGACATCGGGCGCTGCGCGGACCTCCTCCGTGGTCAACTGGAAGGCTCTCCCTCGCCCCTTCGGCGCCTCGGCCTTCACTGGCCGACTCTCGGTAGATCTGATGGCGGCAGGGGCAGATCCCTGAGGTGCTCCCTGAGCTGATCCCCGCAACTGCGGACAATCTGCCTTCCGGTGTCCGGTCTGGTTGCAGTGGAAACACTCTGCAAACCCCTTGGGGCATTCCTTGGCCATATGCCCCTCCTTGCCACACTTGTAGCAAGATCCGACTCTACAAACTCCATCATGACCCTTGTCGCACTTCCTACAAGTGCGGCCCTTTTGGCTCCCTGCTCTGGGATCAGTGGGCTTGGCCCACTTGACTGCCGGCTGAGACTGTGCCGGTCGCTGATCCCTCCCCTAAGACTCTGCCTCCTCCCTCGCCTGAGTCTCTAGCTCGATCTCCCTCTTTCGAGCATTTGCCTGAAGCTCGGTAAATGTACGGTACGGGAGTTCACCACGAACTCCTGAATATCTCTCCGCAAAATACTCAAATAACGGCTCATACGTGCCTGCTCAGATGACACGTGCTCAGGGCAGAACATCTCCCTCTCATGAAACATCCTGGTGATAACCGTAACGGACTCTGTACCCTGCTTGAGGGTCAAAAACTCTTGTGCCAACCAATCCCGTTCCACCGGAGGAACGTACTCATCACGAAACATAGTGGTGAACCCCTCCCAAGTCACCGCAGCAAGCTCTGCTGGAGAATAGTGTGCTGTCGTGAACTTCCACCAGTCCTTCGCCCCCAGGCGAAGCTGGTTTAGCGCAAATCGAACCCTCAAGTGCTCCGGGCACGAGCATGTGTAGAAACAACCCTCAATGTTAGACACCCATCTCATCGCTGCAATCGGATCCTGCATCCCATCAAACTCTGGTGGCTTCGTGTTGCTGAACTCTCGGAACAGCAATGCATCACCACCCTGTGGCCTCGCAGCAGCAACAGCTGCGGTGGTTGCTGCAACAGTAGCCTCAGAAAGAGCAACATAACGCTCGTCAAAAGTATCAACCAACGTGGTCTTAATAGACCCGAACATCTCTGGTATCTCTGCCCTGATGGCCGCAGCCACCTCCTCATGGATGATCCGACGGATCTCCTCATCACTAGCCCCACTACTCTCTGGCATAAGACGTGTCCTCACCATGATCTACCTCTGAAATACAACATACGATATATTAGAAATTCACTCGAGTATACTCGCACTCGATAACTCATCCCTCCTTGATCCCTGGCATCCCAAAGATTCTTACTTGGACTGTACACCGCCCCGGTGTTTTCAATAGTACGGGCCCAATACTACTATCCGCACCGTATCAGTATACACCCCAAGTCCTCCTCTTCGGATCCCAAATCCCAAGTACTCTACTATGCATAATCCACTCTCTAACAGATCTTTCATAAGCTCCTCACTGCTACCTACTCACTCTCAAGCATCTCATAGCAGCTCACCTCTCCTTAGGCTAAGGCATCACAAATCAGGCCACTCTAGTCCTAATAGGAATACCTAGCCCACTCTAGCAAGAGAATACATCATATCAATCTCATAAACATATAACATAAGGGTATTTTGGGAAATCACCGTTCGGACGCTGACTGATCGTACACACGTTTCTGCTCTGTGTTTCTCTAAAAATCTTTTACTTCTTTTAGAAAATTTGGTTCTCTTTTGAAAATATTTTTCCAAATCCTCAATTTGAGTTCAAATACTCCCGAAGGTGTACCCGAACCCCTCAAACCAAGGCTCTGATACCAACTTGTAACACCGTAAATTTTCAAAACAATTTTTCGCATTTATAAAACATAATTCATTGGTATATCATAAAAACATCATTGTTTGAAACTCAATTTATAACATATAAAATATCCCAAGATCTCATATCATGAAAATCCCGTGTGTGTACTGATCAAGCCGACGCCTTCCTGCGTTCCTCACTAGTACCTGAAATACATAACACAAAACACTGTAAGCACAAAGCTTAGTGAGTTCCCCAAAATACCACATATAACACATATTAGCCACTCGAGGCTATAACTCTGTGGGTCCGTGCACCCAAACTCTGTGAACCCTCAGGTTCTAACTCTGCAAGCATGCACAACATAAATCACATAGATAAATGCAGTACAACAAACAATATATATAAAGCACTGTATCACATAACTCTATTTACCTACTCAAGGTAAAGTATAGTGAGAAGACTCACCTTGTGTATCTCGGTAACTCGTAAACCCCTGAAATCACTAGTGCTCGATCTCCCGAGATATAGTCCTCCTATAACACAATACATCTCTAATTAACACTTTCCCAACTAAGGTTGACTAACCCTATCAAGTCAACACCGGTCAACTATGGTCAATGGTCAACGGTCAACCCCAACTCGCCGAGTCTGGCGTGGACTCGCCGAGTCTCTATGGGCACCCGATTCCTCTGAGTCCCTTCCGACTCACCGAATCACTCACCTAACTCGGTTACTCAACCCCTGGTTCAAAATCCCTGAACAACCTGCACCAACTCGTCGAGTCTGCCAATGGACTCGGCGAGTGCATCCCATGCACAACCCCAAACGACCTTCTGAGGTCAGATTTGTTCCACCAACTCATAGATCCAGTCCTTCCAAGCTTATTTATCACGTAAAGTTCATGTCTTGGCGCTCATATCACACCTAATGACTCATAAATGGTGTTTTGACCTCAAGCACAAAGATCCCAAACCAAAACCTCCATGGATTCATAAAATCCTTGGATAAAGGGACACTCTGGACCTCCAAGGGTCCAGATCCAGAACCTAACTCGCTTAAGGGACCAAAGGAGCACTAGATCTAGCCATAAAAGGGCTCAATAAGCCCTAAATCAACATGAACATCACCTCAACAGAAAAGGGTTCGAAATGGTACCTCAAATGTGATGTTCTAGACCTCAAATCTTCAGGAAGTTAACCCTCTTGCTTCCTCTTGGCTAAAGCTTCCTTTCCCTTGCTAGACAACACCTCAAAGGTTGATAATGGCTCCTTCTCTCACTCCAAACGCTCAAGTGCACTAGGGTTTCACTCTGGGGGCTGGTGAGCACAAATGATGGCCATAAGGCCCTTTAAATAGGCCCCAAACCCGAGAAGTTAGGTCAGGAGCCTAAAGACCCGAATGTTGACGACGAAACGGTAGGTAGGCCTTAAGTCGAAACATACTTATTAATGGTGGAGAGACCATAGTACGGGAGCCATTTGTTTGTATGCATGTATATGTATTGTGATATATGATATATTGGGGAACTCACTAAATGTTTTTCAGATAATTTTTCAAATAAAGGGAAGGTTAATGCATGATTGTACACACACAGACATATAAAGACTTTCACTATTTTATTTACTATGGATTAAATGTATTAGTTTTAAAATGATTGTTAAAATATATTTACTTTAAAGTGTGAATTGGTTTTGTTGTTTTACATAAATGAAAATTTTGTATTGGAAATATGGGAACGTTATAAGTTGGTATCAGATCCTTGGTTTGCGCGAATTGGATAAACACTCGTGTGAATCCAAACTCAAACTAATGATCTGAAATTTTTTATAAAACTTTTTGAAAAAGAATTTATATAAAGGAGAAGATGCGACGCGTACAGTCAGCCGGAGCTGAGAATTTAAAAGTGAGTTCCAGTATGATTATATTATGTTATTATGTGAATCGTAAGAAATGCATGCTAGTATATAAACTAAAGAATCTTTTTAGGAATTGCATGTTAGAATTGCCTTATAATTAAAATGCATGTAGTCTTAGAAATAGTTTTTATATGTTACTTGAAATTGAGCTAATATTATATGGTGGTTAATGTATACTATAATCAAGGATGATTAGGATCTTATAGATTTAGAATATTTAATTCACCTTACTTTTTGTTTTTTGTTTGCTTGTGGGCTTAGGGTAGAATCATTTATTAGACTGTCTATTTAATCCTGGATTATGTAAGACTTGTATGCACAAGGCAATTATATATATATATATATATATATATATATATATATATATATATATATATATATATATATATATATATATATATATATATATATATATATATATATATATCAGTAAAATTTCAATTATGAATATCAACATGGATGTAAGGAATTATATAAAAGTTAGGATATGACTTTTATAAACACTGAGTGTGTGGTAAAGTCTAGCAGTAAATGAGTATAGTTACGTGGAAACAACGGGACAATTCTTGGATCACGTGTAGTTAGGTGTGGAAAGGTAGTATGGGCCATACTACCAGAAGCATAAGATCCATACGAGAATCATAAAAAGTCACAAAGTTGCTAAGGACCTAGAAAAGAAAATTATATATAAGTCCGAGTTAGTCCTATAATTTGGAGTTCACTTTTTCATCAAAATCTTTAGTATGGTGATTATCACAAGAGGAAGCGGTTCTAGATCGGAGGGATTAGCTCCTAGCGATAACAAAATTGTAACATCCCAATTTTCAAGGTCAAAAATTTTGTTTTTAAATAAGTAGTTTATAAACTCGTTTTCCAAAAACAATATTGATAACATATCAAACCACATAACCATAATAAAGATGTCTCAAAATCATATCATCAATAATAATAAAATCTGAGTACAATCCCATGAATCACATAGTGCGGAATCTGGTGTGCGTGTGATGTGCTGCTACCGCGCAGGATCCTTCCCCTTCGTTGAAGAAGTACCTGAAACAAAACTGAAAACTGTAAGCACGAAGCTTAGTGAGTTCCACCATCTTACCACATAGCAAACATACTGTCGGACAATTCTAGGGTGCCCGGCCTACCTTGAAAGGAAGAAGAACAAAGTCTATGAATACCAAAATCGAGGACGATGGCCCTGATGTTGGCTCTACCATTTGTCTTCTCCGCCACCCCCTTCTCTCTCTCTCTATGACACCCACCACCACATTGGGATCTCACCTACACTTTTTAAGATTCTGGTTTTGGAATTAGAACGTAGGAGAAGTACATGACGTTAATGACGAAGAAGAAGCTCCATTGTAATTGTTCGTAAGCCCTTACGTCCCGATGTAAACTTATGGATTAGTTCTATCTTTGTGACCATTAGGTTTTGGCTTACGTGACAACGATGAATCGACTCACCACTGAGTCATTGTTGACTCACTTGTCTAGTATGACAAAGCACTTCAACCTTCAAAAATGGTTAAATGTACCAAATTAACGGTAAAAAATAAGTTCATACCCTTCTAAGGAAAAAAAAAAAAAAAAAAAAATTCTCTGTTGTCTCAATAACCTTTTCTATATTTACCTGGCTAGGGAGAGAAGAAAGTAGTTAGAAAAAAAATGGGGGAGAGTGACGCCGCAGTGGTGCAACAGCAAGTCTGGAGCAGAGAAACAATGCCGAAGGTGATGAAGATTATAAGCACCAGACTCAAGCTTCCTCAGCGAGACCTTATATCTCTTCTTCTCGTCTCCTCGTCTCTCCACCGTACTCTCGTTTCCTCCGCTTCCCTATGGCTGGTAATTGTAATCTGTCTATCGTCCCCTTACTTCCAAAATCATGATTTGAATAATATCCCTAATTATAGATTTCAAATTAGGTTATATTTATGTTGGCGTTTGTATGTGATCTTTTAAATTGAGCAGGTTCTTGATTTTCATGAGATGAACAATGCCGGAGATCGACTTCTAGCTGCCCTTTCGCTGGTTTGTTCCAATTCCTCTTCTTCGAATTCGTTTATCTTCTTTGTTAGCGTTAGGGTAAAGCATGAACAAGATTTAGGTTTTCCAAGAATTGGAGTTTTACTCAATCTGTAGAAGCTTGTGCTTCTGGTCTCTCCCACTATTTGACTTTCTATGTATTGCAGACGAGATACCATCACGTCAAGCAGATAAACCTCGAGTTTGCACAAGATATCGAAGATAAACATCTGGACATTCTTAAGAACAAGGTAACATACTGTTGAGATTGTTGTATTCTATATCTATTATCTACAACCCAAATTCATACCATTGTTATTCCCAAATGAACACGAATGTTCAATTCTCAGTTTGCAGGTTCCCTTCATCACCTGGAGCAGTTAAATCTTAACGTCTGCCAAAAAATCTCTGACAAGGGAATTGAGGCTATAACTGCAGTCACTCCTTCTTTAAAGACATTCTCCATCTACTGGAATGTAAGGTACATAAATTTTCCCCTAATTTCCTTTTTTCTCACCATATCTCATAGCTACCCTTCTTGATACTATTATTTGCTTCAGAGTTACAGATGTTGGCATATCACATCTGGTGAAGAACTGCAAACATATTGTTGAGTTGAACTTAAGCGGCTGTAAGGTATATTACAGTTTCTAAGTCATATAGATTTATTCTAGTTTTTTAATCTTATATATTTTTGATAAAAAAAATGCAATTGATGTGGGATAACAGGGTATATCAGATAAAAGTTTGCAAATGGTTGGAGACAATTATCAGCATCTGGAGTTGCTAGATATCACTAGGTATGTTATGTTGATTCTTGAAATAAAAAGTTTCAATCTTTATCATCAAAACAAATATTAAACTTTTATCAACTCTTGATTATGTAGATGCATCAAGATAACAGATAGGGGTTTGCAACATATCATGTCCAAATGCTCTGGACTCAAGAGTCTAAATCTCTATGCTCTTTCAAGGTATCTATCTATCTATCTATCTTTCATCAGTGAAAAAGACGTGAATGCCCTCTCATCATTGAAAATATCTCTATTACTTCATACTGTGTTACTTCACTTACTTGATTTAATGATTTATGAAGAGTTCATTTATTTTTTTTAGCTTCACAGATGAAGCTTATAAGAAACTTTCACTTTTGAGCAATCTTAGATTCTTAGATCTCTGTGGTGCTCAGGTATATATATTATATGATTGTTTTACTTTTCACCTATGATTCGCCAAGAAAAAATAATTTTTTTTTTTTTTACAAACAGAATGTATCTGATGAAGGCCTTTTCTCTATAGCCAAATGCAAAAATATTCGTATCCTCAATCTGACATGGTAATCTATATTCTATTATATTTCCCATAATCACACAATATTTATAATATTTGTGTTTATAATGTTTTTGTATTAAATATTTGTTAAAGGTGTGTACGTGTGACTGATGTGGGTGTCATAGCCATAGCCAAAGGTTGCACCTCTCTTGAATATCTTAGGTAAATCAACACATGTTGTGGTTACTTATTTTGGTATTTGTTATTATTTATTAATAAATAATATTAATAATAATAATAATAATTGAAAATATTGAATGCCAGCTTATTTGGAATTGTGGGAGTTACTGATAAGAGTCTAGAAGTCCTCTCAGAATTCTG
The DNA here is from genome assembly GCF_052625555.1 of Lactuca saligna. Taxonomy (NCBI): domain Eukaryota; kingdom Viridiplantae; phylum Streptophyta; class Magnoliopsida; order Asterales; family Asteraceae; genus Lactuca; species Lactuca saligna. The sequence goes on along the minus strand of NC_136425.1, from coordinate 21,127,122 downwards.
CTCAAACACAATCACAACACTTGATGTGAATGGATGTATTGGCATAAAGGTATCTTAAATCTTATTAATAGCAATTTACTTTTTGATTTGTCTCATTTTATATAGAAAGGGTAATATTGGAAAAATGTTGATTAATCTTCTAGAAGCGTAGCCGTGAAGAGCTTCTTCAGTTATTTCCATATCTAAGGTGCTTCAAGGTTCACAGTTGAGTGTTTAATTCTACTTTATATTTACAATTGAGCTTTTTTGATTCCCTTGTATTTTGTATATTTTGTGTTTTTGTATATCATGTTATTCGTAATTGAATGATGAATATAATATCTCAACTTCTTGAAAAGCAAATTCACAATAAAATCATAAAAGGAGTTGTATTAGACATAAGGGGAAAAGGAAAATATTTTATTCAAATCTAATTTTAAATCTTCTAAAGTAAAGCCTTGATTAAACCTTTTTAATCTCAAGATTTCATGGGGCGCAGTTGTAAACACAAAGACAAGAATAATGGCCGAAAAAGCTAGAAAGTTCACAAACTCCATTGCCGTTGTATTTTTCATAACACTCTTTACGACAATCTGTAAGGATACAGTCGTTTGGATTCAACACTTGAGCGCATCTTTTCTGGCTATTCACCATTGAAACTCCAGCTGAAAATGAGAAAGAATAAGCACGTTACACACGATATATATTTAAAATATAAAAGTTAAGTATTACGTATAAGTTGGTTTTTCCAACATGAAACTAAACAATATGTTTGTTGTGAAGACATGAGATAACGAAGGAGACAAACCTACAATAACAACAATGAAAAGCAACATGCAAAAGTAGGTGCACTTAGACATGGTTAAGAATATGGACAAATACTTAACTAGGTTTAGGACATGGGATTTCTGAATGTTCATTTAAATAGAGGGATTATACGGAGGTTTTTTTTTTCCTCTTTCTGTTTTACTTCTTAGAACAAGGAAACAGAAATACAATAATTGAAGCTAATTAATGCAAACATAACTTCCTAAGGTAATAAAGAGTTTTAAAATTTATCATATATTCTACATTGAGCTTGGTAGCGTTTACGTGGCCTTGTCACACACCGTGCCGCATACTCAACAGTTTTGTATCGTGTTCAACCCATCTCCCAACTACCAATCAACGACCATTTTTTTTTTTTTCAATTCTCGAACCCTATAAATACAACCCTTAAAAACCATTTTATACCGCTTCAAAACCTTCTTCTTTCTTCTCCATTGTCTTTCATCTTTATCTTTGGGAATTTTTGAGTCGGTGATAGAAACGACCATGAAGGTTATTCAATTCATTGAAATGAAGATAAAAGAACTACGTCAACGGGATACAGAAAATGCGAGGAGAAAAAAAGAACATATATAAACAAAGTCGTGAAGGTGCCAACCAAAGCCTCATGCACGGTTATTTTGGTGAGCATGCGATTTTTCAAGGCTATTTTTTCGATGGCGGTTCAGTATGAACAAATATTTGTTTTAGTGTATAGTCAAAGATGTCACAGAAGTGTGTTCATATTTCCAACAACGCACAGATACAAGAGCTACAATAGGTTTTAGTCATTTATAAAAATACACAATCACACTTCGCATGCTAGCATATGTCACTTCCCCCTGATGCCTTAGATACAAGAGCTACAATAGTATATCCGCACGTACCCAGGCCCGGTCTTGACGGTGGGCAATCCGGGCGGTTGCCCGGTCCTAGAATATATATATATATATATATATATATATATATATATATATATATATATATATATATATATATATATATATATATATAGGGTTAGGTTCATTTGAGACCACTTATATTTTGTGAGACCGTAAGACGCATTTTTTTTTTATTTTTTTTATTATTTTTTATTTTTCTAGTTAATTCATGTTCCAAAAATAATATTTAAAAAAAGAATTTTTTAATTTTTCCATTTATTTTGCATTTTAAAATTATTTTTAGAATATATGTACAGTGTAATATTCTATTTAGAATATTTCACGTATTTTTAAAAAAAAATAGAATTTTTTTTATTTTTTTTTAGTTAATTCAAGTTCCGAAAATAATATTTAAAAAAAGAATTTTTAGATTTTTCCATTTATTTTGCATTTTAAAATTATTTTTTAGAATATGTCGGTGTAATATTCTATTTAGAATATTTCACGTATTTTAAAAAAAAAAAACGGAAATTTTTTTATTTTTTTTTTATTTAATTCAAGTTCCGAAAATAATATTTAAAAAAAGAATTTTTGAATTTTTCCATTTATTTTGCATTTTAAAATTATTTTTAGATTTGGTCTCACGGTCTCATAAAATTAGAATGGTCTCAAATGAACCTGAACATATATATATATATATATATATATATATATATATATATATATATATATATATATATATATATATATATATATATATAAAGAGAAAAAAAACCAACTTATATAAAAATGCTAGGAAAAATATTTTTCTTTAAATTAGCTGTTTTTGTAATGTTGTGACTATATTTTTTTTTCTTCCTTTTTAATATTAATAGTGAATTTTATAACGGTTTAACTATTTTCAACTTTAGAGACCCATTTTTTATTTTCGCCCTGGACCCACTATATATTTGGACCAACTCTGCATGTACCGTATTAGAACACATTCACAAATTTTGCAAATATGTAATGAGATTGTATGGTCCATGATATTGTCGTAAACCTACTTATAATGACATCAAACAATTATATAATCATCATGCAAATGTTCATTGCATTCACTGGGGGATGGAAAAATTATCCAAATTCATGTTATAATCAATATACCCGAAGTGATCATGGCTATCCAATAGTCATATTTGAAGTTGTGGCCTCATAGGATTTGTGGACATAACATGTCTTCTTTGATGTCATGGTGCCCTGAATGATATAAATGTTCTTAACTTTATTCCGATATCATATGAAATGGGACTTCACAGGACTACAGTTCTAATTAATTTACCTATTTTTTTTGTTGAAATATCTAACTAAAAAATCACAAATAATTATTGATTTAATTTATCTAATTTGTATTAAAATATGAACGGCTACTTGAACATATAAATCAACCATGAAACGGTCACACCAATCTCCAAAAAATAACTTCTATAACGAAGTTTGTGGATGAATATAATTAAAAAAAAAAGTCAGTATATGTGTTTAATTAAGCACTTGATTATGCAATCATAATAATTATTATGCACATATATTTGGTAAAATAACTGTGTGATTTTAATACATAACTTAACAAACTTCGTTCATTCAGATTAAGGAGAGATTAAACTTGTAACACAAGATAAGTGATGTTTTTTTTATTAGTACACAATTTATAAATTAAGAACACTTTTAAACTTACACGGTATAATTTGTCAAGTTGGTACCTAGTAATATTTTTGACGATAAACCCTATATTTAGTAGCATAATATGTAACAGTTTGTTAATTGACATATAATTAAATATAATATTATGTTTGAAGTGAATAATATTTTTCATAAGCTTTTTCATATATGGATCAGTTTCAACAACAAAACAAAGTAAAAAAAAACATGGTGAACAAGATCTCACGTTATTGATTGATGCTAATTATAAAGTTTTCTTCATACACAACAATATATGCTTTAAAATGTTGTACAACTCATAAAACATAAGTTGTTGTACATGGAGAAAAATTGTAGTGTACCTATCACTACAAAATTATAAAAAATGAATCATAATATTATATAACATCAAAAGAAAATTAATACCATAAAATAATAAATAATAATTGTAATTTTGATAAGTACATGTATTCAAGTTTCCTTTTATCCATAAAATGACAAAAAAATGTAATAAACCCTAAGACTTGAAATTTCATTATTTTTGAAGCTTCTTGATTAATGTTTTCTTGATCGAAGAATTGAAAAAATAAAAAATAATTAGATATATGTTACTAGTATTTAAACGAGTGTAATCAATCATTAAAGCAAGACATTTTCGAATTCCACATTTAAGTATTTTCACTGATTGTGTGTAAACATGGCAACATCTACGTATTATTGGTTCCTGCTCATGGTTATCATCGTGATCATAGGTTAGCCCACATGTTTCTTCTTGTTATTATGTTTTCAAATTTCAAGTCATAATTACTTTAATTTGAACAATGTGCATGGTTCGTGTTCATTATAAGATTTGATACACAATATTTTCATGCTTTTCAAACATGTTATGCCAATGTTTCGTGAAAAATTATCGTACAGGAGCTTCTATTATCTCTTATTATTGATGTAAGATACATGCATGTATTTAGTGATATCTATTTTTATAGGAATATATTTTACATATGGTATAATTTTATTTTCTTATTTATTTTGTAGATGGAGTTTCAATAGTCAATGGGCAAGAAAGATGCATGGAGGTGTTCAATCCAAATTATTGTAATCTTGCTGAATGTCGTCAACAATGTTTTGAGAGACTTAATGGCAATGGATTTTGCTCCGGCTTCTCTGGCCATTATTCTTGTGTTTGCATTTACAATTGTTGATGGGTCTAAACAATGAAATTATCCTATGAACAAACCCTGAAGATATCTAGCTACTTGGTTTAATTGCAATCAGATCCAAGTTATGTTTGTATGGATCTTTACTAAATAAAGGAATAACTATTTTTTATCCTTATAAATATCTCGGTCTAAAGTGATTATGATCCCAAATTTTGTTAGATATTTAGATACTGGGTTTCAGATAGCAACAATAACCCTTGCATAATTCAAGGATCGTGTTATAAAAACATTGTCTAATTCTTCTTTTAATAACACTTGTATGTCTTTGTTATGCAACGTTCAAGTCTTCATATATATATATATATATATATATATATATATATATATATATATATATATATATATATATATATATATATATATATATATATATATATATATATATATATATATATATATATATAAAATGACGATCAGTAGGGAAAACGGTTCCCCGCCAGGGGTGATGCCCCTTGGAACTCCACCAAGGGCGTTGCCTCCGATCTCGTGTTCCCATATCCTCTTTAACTATCTAATTGTGCATTCTGCACCTCCTATACTGGAATATAACTAAATGAAACTCAACCTATCTTGAATAAAATCTTGTCTAACCTAAATATATTTATGACAACAAAATCAACAAATTTGTAACAATTTGGGTTGTAATTATTTGGTAAGACATGTGGAAGATATGGTGGATAACATATTGACTCATGTTTAAACTCAGCCCTTGTAGCCATGAAGGTTCACCGACAGTGACTCCAGGGCATAAAGCAAAGCCTCATGTTTGCAGCAATGGATTAATCGATGCGTGAAAGCTGACCGAAAAACCCTTGTTAGGGAAGTCCCCATTTCAAAAAAAAAAAAAATCAATAAAGTTGTGGATACACAAGAATTATGAATATATATTACACGCCATTCCGATCCAAACATATTTTGGAACCATGACCAAAAAACTGAAAATTTTGGCCTATTTTTGCTTATATTAAAATAAATAATAAAAATGCATTTATAATGAAAAACAATAACAATCATGTATTATTGTATACGCCAAATAAACTTAAACAGTACACTAATTTACTAAAGACTAAACTGCAAATTTGGTCCTTGTGGTTAGCAAAAAAGTGTGGATACGGTCCAAAATCTTTTCGACTTGTATGGATGATCCAAAATCGAAAACATTTTGTGGTTTTGGTCCCTGATAAAGTTAAAATGACTACTTTCCCTTTTCATTTTATTTTTACATTTTTAATGTTTTTTTACTATTATTATAATTCAAAAATAAAAAAAAAATTATCAAACCCCCACCCCTACCCCTCCATCGTACCCTCCTATTAACTCTCTCTCTCTCTCTCTCTTTGACTTTCTCTCTCTGACTCTCTTTCTCTTTCATTGACTTTCTCTTTCATCTTCTTCTTCCTCACATTCATCCGTAGACTCAAAACTCCATACACACATATCTTAGAGGATGAATCAAAATTAAACTCTAGCTTCATTTTCAAAGGTTGAATCCAATCAAGTTTTGATCTGTATGATATCTCTTTGACTTTTTCTCCCATCTTGTTACTTGAAAATCAGACCTGTCTTCTTCTTCCTTACATTTCACCAGAAAATCAAACCCAGATGAAAAAGAAACACCCTAAACATTATATAAGTAAATCAACGTGGTGATGGCAATTTACATCTGTGGAAGAATCAAACACCCAAATCAAAAAACGTAAATCAACAAAAATCAGTGGCAATGGTGATTGTTGTTGCAGTAGTGGTGGTGTTCGGTGCTTGGTGGAGATGATGATTTAGGCCATTTCCGGTGGTTGAGGAAGAACCCAAATCAAAACTGAAGTTGTTGGTGGTTGAGGAAGAAGATGAATGGGTATTTCAGTTTGTTGAACTCATCAGTGGCAGCAACTTGGATTCTCCGTAGCTCCCCAACTCGTCAATGGCTGTTGGAATTATTTTGTGTCTTGAGGAAGAACAAATGGAAGAAGTTGGTTCCAATTGTTCATTGGAACTTCTCACTTAGTATGTAATTAGGTCAAACCCCTGCGAACTACCTATTATATATATTCTATAGAAGTGAATATGAGAGAAAAAGCTCTTCTTTCACATAGTGGGAGGCTGGGCTTCTCTCTTCCCAATTCTTCCTCCTTTCATATATATGTTATGACTTAAATTTGATACTATTGATCGAACCTAAATGTGAATTGTTTCTTATTCACTTTTGCATTGAGAATAAAAAGTTGGGGAAAAGAAAGTTCAAAACGAATCTTTGAAGACTTAGTGGTACAATTTTGAATTATAGAGGTGAGAGAACAATGGAAGCGATAAGGGAACATCAAGAGAGGTGGTTGGTACGATATTGAAATGGGTGGGAGATAGAGGGAGGTAGAAATAAGAGTGTTTGGTGAAAGCAAGTGTGTGAAGTATGTGTTGGGTTTTAGTTACAGAGGACAAGGGAGGAAGAGAGAATGAAGAAGTCGATGAGAGAGAGAGAGAGAGAGAGGGATAGATACTTTTATTTTTTTATTTTATAAATATTCAGTAAATATTAAAATAATGTGAAAAAGAAATTAAAGGGGCAAAATAATCCTTTCAACTTTTCCAAGGACCAAAACCACAAAAAGTTTCTAATTTTGGACCAATGGTGCAAGTCACAAAGATTTTGGACTCTATCCACATTTTTTGCTAACCACAAGGACCAAATTTGCAGTTTTGTCTTTACTAAAAAACTTATTCAAGGTTTTTAAGAAAATCAACATTTATAGATTTAACTTATATAGTTGAGTAATGGTCCTTATGGTTTAGGTTAATTTGCACGTTTGGTCTCTAATTTATTTTTTTAACTCGAAAGGTCCCTAACTTAATTTCTTTAGATAAACGCACCCCCTCTCCACCTTACCTTAGTTACCCATAATTTTTCTCTATTTAAATAATAGTATTTTTAGGTAAGACAATGACCAAATGCGTAACAAAAACAAATAGTAGGTTTCTAGGGTTGCATCTACAACATAGGAGTATTAGAATGCTCAAAACCCATCAATGGTATCAGAGCCTAGACTTGTTTTCTTTATACTTGATGCAAGTTGCTGAAAAATGTCAAAAATATACTAACTGTTCAGTGGACTCGCCGAGTCCATGGGGGACTCGACGAGCCCAAGTGTAAACTCATCCTACTCGTCGAGTAGGTTCTTGCACTCGGCGTGTAGGAGGCCCTGTGTGCAGATTTTCGAGTTTTGTTGCTAGAAATGGACTAGAATCGTTACCCTAAACTATTTTGGACTTGTAAAATCTGTTTTTTGATGTGGTAATGATTATGCTAATCCATTTTCAAAGGTTATTATCAAAGTTTCAAGTTATACATATGCTTATGTGATTCTTGAGAATTTTTGATATGAATGTTCATGCTTATGAGTTTTGGTAGATCATAGGAATTATTTGCAAACTGTTTGTTAGTGTAATTCTTGATCTAAATGGCATTTAATGGACTCGATAACTTGTCCTCAAGTTATGGAATTCTAAAAGTCTTTTCTTTAAAACAACTTAAAATCATAAGTTATAGAAATGAAAAGTTTTGAATAGTTTCAAAACTTCACCTCAAGTTTTGGAACATGTAAAGTCACTTTGGAAAACTTTAGTTCCAACCCTTAGGATTTTAAAAGTTAAAATTCAACCCTTATACTATTATAATATTAATGGTTAAATTGTATATATATATATATATATATATATATATATATATATATATGTATGTATATATATATATATGTATGTATGTATAAGAACAAAGTCAGTCTTACCGTTAGTAGACCTCATTCACGAAGCTGGTCTATAAGGGGGTATAAGGTTGTTGCCTATAAAATGGCAGCTTAATGGGTGTCCACTCTCACCCACCGCTTCCTTGACTAGTGGAGGGTCGTTAGCCGAACGGGTAGGAGAAGACATTAATTCTCATTATAAGTATAATGATTATTATAAAGTAACTAAACCTTTTAGAAATTCCCAATCTTAGTTACTTTAGGAAAATGTGAAATTGATGCTAACCCATGAAATTACACTTTGTACAATTACCAAGTCGTTAGTAGAGTGTGTGTGGTTAACCGACTCACTAACTTGGACTAGTAATGGTGACAAATGGTGGCTTAATATTTATCATAAATCAGTGGAGCGTGTGTGGTTAACCGACACATCGATTAGGTGATAAAGTTAAGAGTACCAAGTTAATTTGCATGGTTATTCACACCATGTTTGTGATCCTCGGCATCCCAGTCACAAACTTGAAGGGAATTCTCGAGATTTAAACATGCCATTGAATTGTTCAATAAATCTCAAAAGATCTAGGAGTTTTCAAACCAATTAAAAACTTAATAATCCTATTTCATTTTTCGTGGTGGAAATTGGTAAATCGTCATTTACCTACCTTCAAATATTTTATAGCTTGGATTACGACATCCTTTTTCCAAGTTATAAAGTATTGTGTTGGGTCCTAGCCTTAATATTACATTTGGGTGTCTTATTAAGGATTCTTTATCTAATCTAAACTTGTCTTTCTTCCTTTTTCAGATGTCTTCCAACAATGCTTCTGGCTCAAACCCTACTGGCTCATTCTCTCTCTTGAATCTTTGTGGGAGAGTCATATTTGATGGTTCCAACTTTAATGATTGGATCAGGAACATCAGGATGGTCACACATTACGAGGACAAGGAATATGTCATTGACAAGGATCTAAAGGAACTTGATGAGTCTTCTGCTACTCCACAGGAGATCGCTAACTTTAGGGCTCTTGAGAGAGATGCTACCAAGGTGGCATGTATCATGATGGCCACAATGATATCTGAACTCCAAAAGCCCTATGAGGATTATTACCCTTTTGAGATGCACCAAGACCTGATGGAAAGATACCATCAGAGTGCTCGTCAAGAGACGTATGAAATAATCTCTTCCATGATAACAACTCGAATGAAGGATGGTGAAACCCATCACAAGCCACATGCAGAAAATGCAAAGGTTTATGGACCGTTTGCTGAAATTGAATGTGAACTTCCCTGAGGAGTTATCTATTGACATCGTACTACACTCTTTACCTCCTTATTATTATCAGTTCCGTATAACCTATCACATGAATAAGGAGGAGGTCACACTCATCAAGCTTTTGAAGACCACCGAAAGTGGTCTCAAAGGTAAATCGGTTGTTACCACTCCTACTCCTACCACCGCCCCTGTTTTGGCAATCAGGCAGGGAAAAGGGAAAAATAGGAAAACCCCTTCGAAGGGTACCTAGAGAGAGTCTCTTGATGGCTCCTCTTCAAGTGGAACCAAAAGTGGTTCTACTACTCCGTCCTCTGTCCCTGAGGATGCATAGTGTTTCTACTGTTAGGATAAAGGGAGCTGGAAGCGAAACTTCCCTAAGTACCTGCAAGAGCTTAAGGATGGGAAGGTTAAACCTACCCATGAAGGTATTTACACTATATTGTCTAATAACTCACCACATGCTAATTCTTGGGTTCTGGTTACAAGCTGTGGAATTCACATATGTTCTGTGATGCAGGGCCTAAAAGAAAGTGAGGATGTGGAGCACGAGAGAATAAATTTACTCATGAGAAATAGGAAGGCTTCGCTTGTTAACAAGATAGGAGTTTATTCTTTGTTGCTTACTAATGGGTTAACATTAGATTTGAATAAATGTTGTTACTCGTCTGAAATGGTGAGAAATATTATTTACTTTCTTGGCTTGTACAAACAAGGTTTTACTTTTCATTTGATAATGAAATCGGTGCTATTAATGTTTTTTACAATGATCTATTTTACTTTAAAGCATTACCTTGTAATGGTGTGTATGAAGCTGTGAATGTTGTAGAAAACTTAGGAAATAATATTTTACACATTGATTCTTCCACTAGTTTGGATAAGGCATCCTTGTGGAGCTGTCATCTTGGACTTGTCAAAAAGAAGCGCATAGGCCAACTCCAGAAGGCTGGAGTTTTGGAGTCATTCGACCTAAAGTCAGATGATAGTTGCAAATCTTGTTTACTTGGAAAATTGACTAAGTCATCCTTCACTGGTACTTGTGTTAGGGGTAAACGTTTGTTGGATCTCATACTCACAGATGTGTGTGGACCCTTCAAAACCGCCACAAGGGATGCAAACCACTTCTATATGACTTTTACAGATGATTACAACGGATATGGCTATATCTACTTAATCAAGCATAAGTCAGAAACCTTTGAAAATTTCAAGGAGTTTAAACAGGATGTGGAGTAACAGCTGGGCAGGAACATTAAGATGCTTCGATCCGATCGAGGTGGTGAGTATCTTAGTACAGAGTTCCTTGACTATCTTATGGAATTTGGAATTGTTTGATGATGAGTCGGGTTTCGTTTGTTGGAACATTAAAGTGACCCTTTTAAACTTCGTCAATCCGTAGCCATCTTCGATCCGTAATCAATTCCAGATCAGCTATCAAGCTCATCCGCAGTCAAGATCTACAACCGCAACCTTTGTCATTAGCTCTTAGTTTTAGTCTTTTATCTGTTTGTTTTTAAAAATACTTTCTTTTATCCAATGTGCCTTGCATGGCAACGTTAAACAAATAGGATCTTTGTAATCCATGAGACTTTATAAAAGGAGTTCTCATTTTCTGATTGAAACACATCTCTTCACATGCATCTTATATCTCATATCTCATCTTTCTTCTTACTTTACATATCTTCATAACTGATTGGAATCTCTCTTCGGAGCAAGTCTTTCTAGACTTCATCACTAAGTTTAATCTCACTCACTAACTTGATTTGATAACAATTCTTGTTAAGAATCAACTTGCGTGTATATTTGATATAATACTTTCTGTCATTTATATTTCCTTATATTTCCACATCTAACTATCTAACTATCTAACTATCTAACTCTAACTTATTATTATTGTTGAGTTTTAATGATCCTTTGAGATAAACTTAATTTCCGCAATATAAACTTGTACTAACATTTGTTCAAGTGTGTTACTCAAATGTTTCTCTCAACATCGTTACCACTCTCATTTTGGGGGTATACCTTAGAGACTGCCACCCATATCCTTAACTTAGTACCAACAAAAAAGGTTTCCAAAACACCTCATGTGATGCGGACTGGGAAAGTTCCCAATATAGACCACATCAAGATTTAGGGTTGCGAGGCTTTCGTGAGGCGCGAGACTCACAACAAGCTCGAACCTCGGAGTGAGCGATGTATTTTTATCAGCTACCCATAGAAATCCTTTGGCTATCTCTTCTACAGACCGAGCGATAATGTCATCTTCGTTGCGAGGAGAGGAGTCTTTCATGAGAGGGAAATCATAAGCCTAGGAAATAGTGGGGGGCAAATTGACATTGAAGAACTTCAAGACTCAAGCGGTGAAGGAACCTCAGACACTAGCAATCAAACTAAGGAGGAAACTCATGTTGAACCAGCTGACGAGTCTATACCTCTGAGGTGTTCCACCAGAGTTAGGAATCCACCTAAGCATTATTATGGTTTCCATATTACTGCGGAAGGTGATACATTGATCAGTGATAGAACATTGGTTAATTTGGATGAACTTAACAACTATAGGGAAGCCATGGTAGGCCCTGAGTCAGCTAAATGGAAAGAGAATATGGACAACGAGATTCAGTCCATATATGACAATCAAGTTTGGAACTTGTTTGACAATGTACCGGGTCGTAAGACGGTCGGGTGCAAATGGATCTTCAAGAAGAAGACCAACATGGATGGGAAGGTACACACTTATAAGGCGCGATTGGTTGCGAAGGGATTCTCTCAAACTCCGGGAGTTGACTATGATGAAACCTTCTCACCAGTAGCAAAGATTAAGTCTATTAGGGTTATGCTAGCCATTGTTGCATTTCATGATTATGAAATATGGCAGATAGATGTGAAAACCTCTTTCCTTAATGGAAAGTTGGCTGAGGATGTTTACATGAATCAGCCAGAGGGTTTTGTCGATGCAAATTACCCTAAAAGAGTGTGTAAGCTTGAGAAATCCATTTATGGATTAAAACAGGCATCTCGCAGATGGAATCTTTGTTTCGATGAGAAAGTCAAAGAGTTTGGTTTTTCGAGAAGCGAGGGTGAGTTTTGTGTATATGTTAGAGCTAGTAAGAGTGTATTTAGCTTCTTGGTATTGTATGTTGATGACATACTACTCATAGGAAATGACATCCCAACCTTGCAGGAGGTTAAGTCCTGGTTTGGGAAGTGTTTCGCTATGAAGGTCCGTGGAGAAGCTACATATATTGTAGGAATAAGGATATTGAGAGAGAGGAGTATGAGACTAATTGGACTTAGTCAAAGTACCTACTTGGATAAGGTGCTGAAGAGGTTCAACATGTAGGATTCCAAGAAAGGTGACTTACCAATTCAGTATAATTCTAAACTGAGTAAGACTCAAAGTCCGAGTACAAAGGCTGAGATGAGTCTTGTACCATATGCTTCCGTTGTGGGCTTGATTATGTATGTTATGACTTGTACTCGCCCTGATGTGGCCTTTGCTTTGAGCATGGTCAGCAGATATCATGGGAACCCTAGTAAGGCTCATTGGACTGCGGTAAAGAACATTCTGAAGTACTTGCAGAGAACTAAGGACTGGGTTCTTATTCTCGGTGGGAGTGATGACTTGAGAGTAGTGGGGTATAGTGATGCTAGCTTTTAGACTGATAGGGATAACTTCTGATCTCAATCAGGATGGATATTTACCTTGAATGCAGGAGCAATTACTTGGAAAAGTTCCAAGCAGGAGACAGTGGCTGATTCAACGTGCGTATCAGAGTACATCGCAGCAAGCGAAGTGGAAAAAGAGGCGATATGGCTGAAGAACTTCATTGGAGACCTTTGATTTGTACCAACTATAAAGGAACCTATGGAGATTTTCTGTGATAGTGAAAGTGCATTTTCCTTAGCCAAGGAACCAAGGGATCACGGAAGATCCAGGCACATTAACGGAAAATACCACTTCATCAGACATCAAATAGAATAAGGGCTCCTCATGGCAAAGAGGGTATCATCGGATGAGAACCCAGTAGATCCCCTCACGAAGGGACTGAGTACGATTAAGCATCTACAGTATGCGAGGCGTATCGGGTTGAAGGATGATATTATTTTTACAGATTAGATAGTTTTGAAACTTGTAATAGTTGAAATGTAATTGGCATTTGATGATTAAATAAAAGTTGTTATTTATTTAATGAGTAAAGTGTTACTATCTTGTGTCGATCGTTTACTATTGTTTCACTTTGCATGTTTTGACTTCCAAAATAATTATGTTATGTTCTATCATATTATTCAAACTATCCACAATAGTTCATACTTTGGAAGTAGGTATTGAATCCATACTGTCGTGAATTGGGCTTGTAGATGTCTAAGGTGTTGTACATAGCAAAAGTTGTTGCAACATTCATGAGTACTCATAAGGGATGCGTATTGGATTCAACCCATGCTCACTTGTATCACTTCATGGAATTTATCTAGAGTGATCGTGAGATGATAATATCATATAAGTCTTCAAACCAAGAGATATAAGTTGTTGAACTATGAGTTGGTTGTACATTGATAGTACGAAAACACAACAGTAACATGATGCTATAAAACGTACTATTGTGTACAATTTTTAGAATAGTTACTTCAAGCATATGAGTTGAAGTTTATATGTTCCTTCTAGTTATTGGAGGATTAGAAGCGATATTTGGGCACCTCGATAATTTTGTTTTGACTTATGTGTTGGCCCGTTCAAAACTAAATTGATGTGTTCGATTAAGTTATATGTCAAACAAATTGGAAATTGCGAAATAAACTGTTGGACAATAAGTACGACGGTGTTCCATGTATTTGTCTGGCTAATATCTTGAGAACAGAGGATTATATGACCACTTTGTTGGAATAGTGTCTAAGCTCGTAACTATATTTGGTGTGTACTTGACCCGGTTGTGCATGGTCCTTTTAGGTTGCCTTCACCAAAGCAACTTGACAAGGTAATTTAAGGAGAAAGAGAGAATATTATGGTTTATTAATATATTATAAGAATAATATATTAGAGGAGAAATCATACTTATTTAATTAGTATTGGTCATAAATTAATTAGGAATTAATTTGATGACTAAAAGAGATTAATTAAATAAAGGGGTATGAACTGTCAAATGTATGATAGTTAAGTTTTGGGCTAAGGAAACCTTATCGACTTAAGGGGATAAGAAATTATGATGGGGATCCATCATATTTTCGTCCAAGGCCTTATTCCAGAAGGTTCCTTGGGCTGCTTGGTGGTTAATGTTGGGGTTATGAGCATTCTAACACTCCTAAGTGTACATGCAACCCTAAATACCTTGGATCTATGTTTTCTCTATTATACATGCAAATATAAACATCCAAGGTATTATCCTAATCTAGCATACGATATATCAATATAACAAGATAGAATACATACCTTGTTGTTGCTTGTGTTCCTTGAAGCTTTGTGAGCCTAGCACCTCAAGTGGTGATGCCTCAAATGGTTCACACAACACCAAATACACTTGGAATAACTTGAGAGAAACTAGAACACTTCATGAAATCGGTTAGCCCTCTCTAGTATAATCTAGTCGTCCGATTTTGGGAAGAATAATATCTTTATATAGTGTTACAATTAGGGTAAACCCTAATTGTCATGACTTTCCATTTCCTTGGATCCATGGGTTCAAATACACCATGGAGCATCCATGGAGCATCATATGGGTTTTGGCCCAACTAGATAATCCATGGAGCATTAGCCCACTATATAAGTATGGATGATTTACACAATCAACCCATATATTTAATTAGTCTTCTTTTGATCACTTAATTAATCCTAGATTAATTCTTGATCAATACTAATTAAATAATCTTATTATTCTTATTATTAATATACTAGAACTTATACTATATTAATAACCATAAGTGTCTTATTTCTCTCATTATAGTCTATCCAAGTGCATGATGCCATGCAACCCAAATGGACCATGCCGGGTCGGGTCAAGTCTTACCAATTATAGTTATGGACTTAGACATTAATCCAACAGTCTCCCACTTGGATAAGTCTAAAACTATTATTGCGTATGACTTCAGGAACCAACTAGCAATCGTAGCTCTCAAAAGCTTCTGTCGAACTCTGACCTTGTAGATGAACTCTGATTTTTGTCAACGACTTGTCCATTAGATAAGGGATCATATATTCCTCCATTCTAGATATCATATAGACTGAGACATGGATTATAATCATTCTCTCTATCCATTAGTTGTTTCCCGATTTCCGATTTATGACGACTGACTAATTGAACAAATCAAATCAGTCCTGGCCCGGCCGAGCACTTCCATTTGTCATCATCAAATCATCGAGGGGCCCACAGATATCGCTTTCATCCCGAAGGTAAAAGGAACGGATAAACTTCGACTCATATGGCTTGTTCTACTACTTGTTGAATCATACATAAAGACACGTTTTATAGCACCGAGTTACCAAATGCAGTTTCGTGCAATTAATGTACAACCAACTCATAGTAACAACTCATATCTCTAGGTTTGAAGAATATAAGATATTATCGTCTCATGATCACTCGTGATAAAATCCATGAAGTGATTCCAATGAGCGCGGGTTGAATCCAATACTCAGAACTTATGAGCACTCATGAGTGTTGTAGCCATTTGTCCAACAACTTAGACCTCTACAAGCCAACTCATGACAGTCTTAATTCATATCTACTTCCAACATATGACCGACTGTGGATGGTTTGAATAACTTAGTCATTCCGGAAGAACAACCTAGTTTATTCGGGAAGTCAAAACATGCAAAGTGAAACACAATAATAATTGAATCCAATATGGTCTCAGAACTTATGAATATAAATAAAACTCCTTTTATTTATCACCATATGATTACACATTATTCATTGTATATTGTTTCAGCTATCAACATTATTCTTGAATTTAAAACAATAGTTGTCCCATGCTCCAAGCATGCACACTATGTTTTCTAAACAATAGTCATGCCATACACCAAGTATGCATAATATGTTTGTCTATGATCTTTATTTTGTGAACTAGATCAAGTGAACATAACTTCAATGATTCTCTTTTCGCACTCCCAAATCCTTACTGCAAATGCAAGAATTCCAAATTCATGTCATTTACTGAAATCTGTTAGATTCTAAACTTATATGCATCGATCCTCTTGTAATGATTATGCACAAAGTCAGAAAGACTTAACAACAATCATTACAGAGCATTCCAAAGGAGATCAAGTCCTTGGAACCATCCTTCTTGCATTAAGTTTCCTTAATCTTACACAGATTGAAAATTCTAACTTTGAAACATTTCCTAATTCATTTTGACTATCACTTCTGAACAAGAGTTGCCTCCTTACAGATTATGTCAATATGGTCCTTCCAGAATTATCACTATACTTCCAATTGTCCTTGAGAAACCAATCTTTGGTAAACCTTAGATTGTCCTCGACAATTGTTTAATCCTTTTTAGTCATATCCAGTTCTAAACCTTTTCCATTCTTAACGCCCCAGGCATTTGGAAAATTTTAGAAAGGATGAATATAGCACATGTAGTCGGTCCTATATCCGAAGTATATGGGACACGATTCATGATGTCTCACATAAAGACTAAACCAGTCTTTTGCTATAACATTTCCATTTCAATTTGCCAAGTTCTCATAATTCAGATTATGAAAAGGGATGCCGTAATCATAATCGAATTTAAGAACGCAAATAATGGACCCATATACAGAATTTCCTTATGTTGAGCCATTCCAACATGAAATTCGTATATATATTCTTGACTAAATGATTAAAACCTCACAATCTAAGCTTATAGATTTGAGATGAAGTATAATTTCCTCTCCCTTAATTATAGCAAAACAACTCTTTCCCAGTTGAAACTTTTGTTTTCTATAATTAACATTGCTAGCTTGCAATACTTATCGTAATTATCATGCTCCCACTAACATAATGATTATTAGCATAACACTTATGCTCCCACTAGCTTTGACATGTACTCAGAAAGCTTGACTTCTAGAAATCAATACTTTATTGACTTTCTGACCAAAGTTCAGATTTCTGATACTAGATTGTTTTGATAAGACTTTATCAAAAACATACACCTTCCTTAGATAGCTTATGGGTGTGTCAAAACAATTTTAAGAACTATGAAAAGGGATGCCGTAATCATAGTCTTGATCGTTTTGACCTTTGCCATTTCTCACAAGTCCAAGTTAGTGTGCCGGTAAACCACACACGCTCCACTAACGACTTTGAGAATGCAAATATCACAATTGCTATCTAACTAAAATCTACTTAGTCAAAGTGTTTCCTCACCATCATTTTCATGAATCGGAGAGAAACCTTATGACACTTAGATTTAATGGTGTATGTGTTCTTATCCATGTGAATTGTCAAAACCATAGTCACAAGACAAGGATAATGACAAATCCAAACTCATATGGAGTGAACTCAATCTTAATTTCTTGCCACCTGGTAGCTCAAGCGCCTACCATTGCTTCCAAGTTGTTGTGCAACACATTGAGAACTCTAAGAACTCATATGCAAAGCCAACTTTAACTAGAATGGGCACAGAATATGTCAACACGATAGGTTATAAACCTCAAGTCGTGTGCTAGTGAAGAACTTCAGGTTTCATTCTTGATTAGTTCTTGAGAATTTCAAGACCTTTAAGACTCCCACTGTCCTCTTGACATATAAGACTTCCTTGTCAGACATTCAAGAGATAGTGTGGATTCTAATCAAGACAAACACTTCACATAATTGGCCTAAGTTGATCTTTGGTTTTATCCATAACATCACAACTTACCAATTTCAAATGTACAAGAGTAGAAAACTTTTACTCTTACATTTGTCAAGTGTTTTAAACCTTCTTTAAGACATGTCACTCAAATTACAATCTTGGAGTATGACTCTAAGACTTGTATTAGAACGAAGTATGACTCATCTTCTTGATTTAACCATTTCAACAATTTCAAGATCCCTTCTTCTTAGTCATAAGAATGCACTAAGACTTCCTTAGAGAACTAATTTTGATATGGTTTCTTAATCATTAAGATGATCACAAAACTGATACTAAAGTACTCTCCCATCTTTTCAGATTTGAGAGACTTTTATCCTTGATGTGTGTAAAACCAACTAGTTTTAATCCTACTAACTTAAACGCAAAGACAAACACACGAAAGGCAGTGTACCTATCGATTAGCAGTTTAGTTCAGGTAAGTAGGGTATCGAACACAGGGAACGGTAAACAATTAAAATAGATGCTAATATTATCTAAATAAAACAAGTAATAGAAAGGGGGTTTTCTCTAGTTTTGCAAGACTAGAAACTTAAACAATTAACTAAAACTTAAACTAAGAAACTAAGAGCTAAGCAAATAAAAATCAACTAAATTCAATAATAAAGAGGACTTCTGTTTAGGTACGACTCATTTGTTCCCATGGATGATTTCGACGTATCGGATTAATTCTTCATTGGCTACCGACTAAGATGATTAGTTTCACGTTTGCTATTACTAATCCTTAGGAAACAAATTAACTCAAGCAGTGGCCAGTTGTCTAAATCAATGAATTTCCTAGTTTGTTGATTCGGGTTTATAAAGACTTGTAATTAGCTAATCAAACTGGTGATTCAATTAACCTCTTGTTGATGGTGTATCAAACAAGCTCACACATTAACTTACCAATCTTCAAGTTAATTCTAGTTTCACATTCGTTATTCCTAGACATACAACTATGTGGTCACGTAAATCATATGAAATTAGCAACTAAGAGATGTTCATACAACTTAATTACTGATTTATTAACAGAAGAATAGTTATTGTTAACACATAAGGTTCTTTAACAAGCTTAATAAAACATAATCACCAATTAAAATTAATCCTAATCAAATAATCAATCCATGTTCACAAATTCATCTACCTAAACAGAAGTTATGAGTTTTTAGCTCATGATTACAGCAGAAACAAGCACAAAAACGAAATCAATTGGTAAAAACATAGTTCAAACAAGAGATTAGGTAAGAGTAAACTTGATTTTGACTTGATTCTTCTTAAAATTGAATGTAGGGTTGATTCCCTTGCTTCCCACGCTCCAACAACACCTTTAGTCGACAATTGGCCTCCAAGGGTTCATCTATATGCTAGGGTATCGATCTGAAAGTCCCTTTATATAGATTTTCACAAAACAGGGGCTACTCGGCGAGTCCATTGACCTACTCGGCGAGTCCATCACTTAAAACCCGTGTACGGCAAGTCAGCGCGTCCAGAATCGCGAAACTTCAGACCAACTCGGCGAGTAAATCGACCCTACTCGCCGAGTACGTTTGGAATCAGCATTTTCTCAAAACACGAAAGTCATCCGAAATTGTGTCTAGTTTTCAGAACATTTTGAATCTCATCAATCGGAGTTACGGTTCATGAGATATGGCCAAAACACTGACGAGGGGTCAAGATGTCCAGCAACGTCCTTCTTTCTTCAAAATCCAAGATCCATGCGTCCAATCGCTAGTTCCGCTTCATTTTCCTTTCGAGCATGTATTTGTTGCTGAAAATGAAATATTTAATCTAATTAAGCACCTTTTGTTCATTAAATGAGACAAAATCAACATAAAGTATTAAGATAATGCATGAATTTTATAACTAAATATGCCCATATCAAAATACCCCACACTTGACTTTTGCTTGCCCCCAAGCAAAACTGAATTTTAGTACACTAATATTACATAAGACAATCCCAATCAAACCCAGCCATTATGCCAAGACCGCAACGCATGCATTTGTGTCTAAAATTTTTCCTAAAGAACCCCCCATACTCCAAATACTCACAATCCTCATAAACATTCGCCCACTTTTTCCGAACAATGCTCATTTTATGCATCCCTCCGAATCCATCCTCAGAAAACCTCTTAACCTCAAGGTATTTTTGGTTGAGCAACCCAAGCATACATAATCTAGACAATTACAATTTGTGATACCACATTGGAGCTCTTTGGAATTCTTCACTTCTTTGACATTTGATCTTTAATTTCTTTGAATTCACCACCTTGTTGTTTGATTTTTAGTATCTTCAACTTTTTGAAGTTCTTCGGAATTTTCGATCTTCTAATTTCATACTTAACTTTGATGCTCCAAAAATTCTTCAAACTTTTTCTTGTAATTCTCTCTTTTTTTATTACATGTACCTCACTTTTTTTTCACTCAAATCCCTACATGCTTAAGCAGGGGCGCTCAACTTCAACCTTTATTGGTTAACGATAATAATTTTCCTGGATACATTTCTGGTACACGATGCTAAACATATTACATCCCTCAGGCTGAGCAAGGTCGTGTTTTTGTCTCATGATTTCACTGAAATAAGGAAGCCACAAATGCACTAGAACGTATATAGGCTCAACTAAACATTTGAGTTTTCATGCAATCATCAAATATAATACTAGCATGATCCCTAATTGCTTTACCAAAATTTTCTAAATTAATCCTAGCAAATTTTATGCAAAACTTTAAAAATTAACTAGTGTAACCAACCAACCCCCTACCCCACACTTAATTTATGCAATGTCCCCATTGCATATCATGCATGATAAAATAACAATAAAAATAAAGAGAGAATTGGAACAAACTCCCCTGGGATAGTAGTGGCGAGGTTGATATCTATTCTCTTCATCTCCATCTTCAATTGACTTTAGACATGGGAACAGCCCATCCATGTCTTGGGTGTCAAAATCTCGTGTGGTACAGTCTTTACAAAAGCTCTGAACATAAGGGAAAAACTCTTAGAAATGCTCGGAAAATGATCTTCAAAGAATAGAACCAATGCCCATATCAAATGTCATCAAATCTTCAGCTCAAAAGTAAGAAGAATGAGCGACTCATCGAGTAAGTATGTAGACTCGCCGAGTTGAAGCGTAAATGGCAGAAGAATCGTGAATTTTCACATGGACCCGACGAGTCCATAAGTTGCACTCGGCAAGTAGACCGCTGTGTGACAAAAATTTTATTCTGCCCAAGTCCGTTTCTGATGTATGGGGGTTATATAAACTAATAATTTCCCTCATTTTTGTTTAGGTAATAAACACTATATAACCCTTCTATCAATTGGACTCATAGCTTCACTCAAAACTTCGTTTCCTCTCTCGCCTAGACTCGATTTCTCGCTTCATCAGCCTTGACTCTAGGCCCTCACATGCATCCTTACACTCAAACTGAAAAGATCAAAAACAAAAACCAAGTAATAATAAAAATAAATCAAAAAAAAATCCTAAATTATCCCTAAATACTAGAAGTTTAGAAAGAAAAAGAAAAGCAAACTCTAATGACGGGTTGACTCCCGCAAGCGCTTCTTTTTGTGCGAGTCTTTAGCTGGACTCCCAACCTAATAAACTTCCAATAAACTCAATGCCAATCCATCCGTTGCATTAAATATTTTCTTTGGACCAATTTGTAAAATTTGGCTCTTTACTTCTAAAATTGGCCAAACGAGCTTGAATACATAAAACCCAAGAATATTGACAAGGGTTGGAACCGGTTGGATACTAATCATAAATGGATCATGATTTAAAACTTTCTCCAAAGTTGGAATCATCACCCCATGCTTTGAAACACAAACCGGAAATACAGGGGGGCATGTCATGGTAATGGTCAAACCACAGCTTGGTTCCTGCAACTCAGCTTGTTCTTGTTCTTCGTCTGACCCCTCTGCCAGCAACCTTTCTAGTTCCTCCAAATCTCTTTCTGGATTAAATTCTTCATCTTTTAACTCTAGCTCTTGTGACTCAGATTGTTCTTGTGTGTCGGGCAAGATGTTATCTAACCATCTATCAAATTTCTTCAAATCTTCATCCCATCCACACTCCTCATCTTCTTGCTCAATTTCCTGTACTACTTCCTCAATAAAAGCATCAAAAGCATCGATATACATAATAAATAAAAATAAAAATAAACTAAATAAACTAAAAAAATCAATAAAAAATAATAATAACAATTAGCAAATAATATTAACTATTTAGAACCGTTCCCCGGCAACGGCGCCAAAAACTTGATGTGTGTAAAACCAACTAGTTTTAATCCTACTAACTTAAACGCAAAGACAAACACACGAAAGGCAGTGTACCTATCGATTAGCAGTTTAGTTCAGGTAAGTAGGGTATCGAACACAGGGAACGGTAAACAATTAAAATAGATGCTAATATTATCTAAATAAATCAAGTAATAGAAAGGGGGTTTTCTCTAGTTTTGCAAGACTAGAAACTTAAACAATTAACTAAAACTTAAACTAAGAAACTAAGAGCTAAGCAAATAAAAATCAACTAAATTCAATAATAAAGAGGACTTCTGTTTAGGTACGACTCATTTGTTCCCATGGATGATTTCGACGTATCGGATTAATTCTTCATTGGCTACCGACTAAGATGATTAGTTTCACGTTTGCTATTACTAATCCTTAGGAAACAAATTAACTCAAGCAGTGGCCAGTTGTCTAAATCAATGAATTTCCTAGTTTGTTGATTCGGGTTTATAAAGACTTGTAATTAGCTAATCAAACTGGTGATTCAATTAACCTCTTGTTGATGGTGTATCAAACAAGCTCACACATTAACTTACCAATCTTCAAGTTAATTCTAGTTTCACATTCGTTATTCCTAGACATACAACTATGTGGTCACGTAAATCATATGAAATTAGCAACTAAGAGATGTTCATACAACTTAATTACTGATTTATTAACAGAAGAATAGTTATTGTTAACACATAAGGTTCTTTAACAAGCTTAATAAAACATAATCACCAATTAAAATTAATCCTAATCAAATAATCAATCCATGTTCACAAATTCATCTACCTAAACAGAAGTTATGAGTTTTTAGCTCATGATTACAGCAGAAACAAGCACAAAAACGAAATCAATTGGTAAAAACATAGTTCAAACAAGAGATTAGGTAAGAGTAAACTTGATTTTGACTTGATTCTTCTTAAAATTGAATGTAGGGTTGATTCCCTTGCTTCCCACGCTCCAACAACACCTTTAGTCGACAATTGGCCTCCAAGGGTTCATCTATATGCTAGGGTATCGATCTGAAAGTCCCTTTATATAGATTTTCACAAAACAGGGGCTACTCGGCGAGTCCATTGACCTACTCGGCGAGTCCATCACTTAAAACCCGTGTACGGCAAGTCAGCGCGTCCAGAATCGCGAAACTTCAGACCAACTCGGCGAGTAAATCGACCCTACTCGCCGAGTACGTTTGGAATCAGCATTTTCTCAAAACACGAAAGTCATCCGAAATTGTGTCTAGTTTTCAGAACATTTTGAATCTCATCAATCGGAGTTACGGTTCATGAGATATGGCCAAAACACTGACGAGGGGTCAAGATGTCCAGCAACGTCCTTCTTTCTTCAAAATCCAAGATCCATGCGTCCAATCGCTAGTTCCGCTTCATTTTCCTTTCGAGCATGTATTTGTTGCTGAAAATGAAATATTTAATCTAATTAAGCACCTTTTGTTCATTAAATGAGACAAAATCAACATAAAGTATTAAGATAATGCATGAATTTTATAACTAAATATGCCCATATCAATCCTTCTGCCTAATTTGATTCTTCTTATTCGCTCTGCCATACGTTGGAACCTTTTCCAATGTCTCAGAGTTACACTTACGCTTGTAAGTATAATCATATTTACTAAGCTTTAGTAAACTATGACGAATAGTCTTATATCTTTTGTGGTGGACTTAATCAGTGCACATGACTATGTACTCGATCCCTTAGTCCATTACTTGACTCACACATCCATGTGAATAAGTAATTAGTCTTAATTTTTCCAATACTTGAAAGTTCTCATTCATCATGCTGTACAACTCGCATGATTCCAAGTCCCGGTCCAATTGAGACTTTGGATGATGAGAATCTTTCCTTGTTTGGTAAATTTAGACATTACCACAAATGAAAGAATCAATTTCATATTTCCACTCTTGCTATTAATGGAATCATATAAGCAACAATTTTTCCTCAAATGCCATTGTAAGGATATTTTAAAATAAATAAAAATCAAAATTTTTCCTTTTATTTTAAAACTATGCGGAAAAACTTATCCTTACAATCCATATGAAACTTGTTGTTATCTATTCCTAAGCAATATCTCATAACTCCTAAGAAGTAGCTCAAGAATCCGATTTTTCAAACTACGCGATAGAAATCCATCTATGCGATCAGATTCAGCATATTCTTTCTTTAAGTTCCTTTACTTTTCTTTGATTCTTAAAACATTACCATGTGACCCAGTCACAACATGTATCAAGAATCTCAGAATAGAAACTTAACAGAGTTAGATTTGTGGACTTTTACCTGAAGTAGAGTCAATCTTATTGACTTTAACATCCTTAGGTAAATTAGGCAGCTTCGCAACTAATGACCCTTACTTTGGCAATATAAACATATGGACCCTTTGATAATGATACACAGGACTATTACAGACTTAGCTTTTCTCTTTACCATTTGTTCAACCGAGTTGACTATGGCCGATCCCTTTCCATTGGGAAGAGAATGTTTTTTTCTGTATTTCCAGTGTCACCATTGTCAATGTCCATAAGTTTCAGGAAGTTGATCTTAACAATAGATGAGATCATTAAGGGTCTTGTCATAGTCTATTTCATAGGTGTCCCAAAGGAACTCACTATGTAACTTAGAAAGTGATTGAACCACCAACTTTCTCAAGACATTGACACCCAACTCTCCCGGCTTGTCAATATGTGACTACATCTCCAAGATGTGATCACACCTAGACCTTGCCTTGCCATTAGGGCTTGAGTGATCTTAAACTTTTAAAGAACTTGTGGGGTAGGGAGAATAATTGGAGGAGGAGAGAGAAGTATGATATCCATGGGACATCATCTTCATTAGGAAAGCTTGTTTCAAGAGATTTGGGAAGATCATAAATGTCTAATTCAGACATGTTATGGGAGATATTCAAGATAGTTGATCTTTGAGTCCTTAATATGACACCCAATATGAAAATATTAAGGCTAGGACCCAACAAACTATTTTATAACTTAGAAGAGGTATGCCGTAATCCAAGCTATAAAACAATTTGAAGGTAGGTGAATGACGATTCACCAATTTCCACCAAGATAAACGAAATGTATTATTAGGTTTTAATTGGTTTTGAAACTCCTAGATCTTTTGAGATTCATTGAACTGTTCAATGGCATGTTTCAATCTCGAGTGTGCCCTTCAGGTTTTGTGACTGGGATGCCGAGGATCACAAAACAAGGTGTGAAGTAACCATGCAAATTACTTGGTATCCTTAAGTGTTTACCCCTCAATCGATGTGCCGGTTAACCACACACGCTCCATCGATACTATGATAAACATTAAGTTACCCTTTGCCTACCTTGTTAAATACGAGTTAGTGTGCCGGTTAACCACACACGCTCCACTAACCGACTTAAACAAAGTGCAAAGTGTAATTTCATGGATTAGCACCTTATTCACATTTTCCTAAGTAACTAAGATTGGGTATTTATAAGAGTTTAGTTACTTAGTATTTATCATTAATACTTTTAATGAAGGGAGAATTATAGTCATGTCAAACCCGTTCGGCTAACGACCCTCCACCAGTCAAGCGAGCGGTGGGTGAGAGTGAACACCCATTAAGTTGCCATTTTATAGGCAACAACCTTATAGCCACCTTATAGACCGGCTTCGTGAATGAGGCGTACTAGCGGTAAGACCGACGTTACTCTTATACATATAAATATTATTAACTTATAATATTATAAAGTATAAGGGTTGAATTTTAACTTTTAAAATTCTAAGGGCTAACTTGGAATTAAAGTATTCATAAGAGAAAACTTTACAAATTCCAAAACTTGAGGGCAAGTTTTGAAACTATTCAAAACTAATTAATTCCATAACTTATGTATTTAAAGTAGTTTTAATCCAAAAACTCTTCAAGTTCCATAACTTGTGGACAAATTATGGAAGACTTTAAACTAATAAAGAATTAATCTTTTCTTTATTTTATAACTTATGGAATTAATTAAGGTTACATATTTTATTTATTTATTTATTAATGAAGTGACTCTTGAACCTCCATAACTTAAGGACAAGACTCTTCATCTTTTTGTAACCTTTGCCAACTTTATGAGTTTTATGAGTCTTTAATGTGACTCTTCATGTAACTTAAGGATAAGTTACACAAACACATTTTATACTCAACTCTTAGATTAATTTGGATTGAAAACAACTTTTTCACTCAACTTTTCTATTAATCTAAGCAACTCATAAGAACAAGATAATTCAAATCAAACTTTTTCATGTAATTAGTCTAACCTTTAAACTAATACAAAAACATGAATCTATTGACAATTATCTTGAAAATGGATTAGCATGAACACTACCACATTTAAAAACAAGTTTATAAGTTCAAAACAACTTAGGGTAATGTTCCTAGTCCATTTCTAGCCAAAAACCTCGAAGATATGCTGTCTAGGGTCCAACTCGTCGAGTGCATGAACTCAACTCGGCGAGTTGGATGCATTTTGCCTTGGACTCGTCGAGTCCCTTTATGGACTCGGCGAGTCAGCTGGGCTGACAGCATCAAAACTCGATTTTTCAGCTTCTATTGCAGGTATAACAAGAAAACAAGCCTAGGCTCTGATACCACTGTTGGGGTTATGAGCATTCTAACACTCCTAAGTGTACATGCAACCCTAAATACCTTGGATCTATGTTTTCTCTATTATACATGCAAATATAAACATCCAAGGTATTATCCTAATCTAGCATACAATATATCAATATAACAAGATAAAATACATACCTTGTTGTTGCTTGTGTTCCTTGAAGCTTTGTGAGCCTAGCACCTCAAGTGGTGATGCCTCAAATGGTTCACACAACACCAAATACACTTGGAATAACTTGAGAGAAACTAGAACACTTCATGAAATCGGTTAGCCCTCTCTAGTATAATCTAGTCGTCCGATTTTGGGAAGAATAATATCTTTATATAGTGTTACAATTAGGGTAAACCCTAATTGTCATGACTTTCCATTTCCTTGGATCCATGGGTTCAAATACACCATGGAGCATCCATGGAGCATCATATGGGTTTTGGCCCAACTAGATAATCCATGGAGCATTAGCCCACTATATAAGTATGGATGATTTACACAATCAACCCATATATTTAATTAGTCTTCTTTTGATCACTTAATTAATCCTAGATTAATTCTTGATCAATACTAATTAAATAATCTTATTATTCTTATTATTAATATACTAGAACTTATACTATATTAATAACCATAAGTGTCTTATTTCTCTCATTATAGTCTATCCAAGTGCATGATGCCATGCAACCCAAATGGACCATGCCGGGTCGGGTCAAGTCTTACCAATTATAGTTATGGACTTAGACATTAATCCAACAGTTAAGATGTCCATTAGGGTTTAGACTGAAACCCTAGTAGCCTGCAAGTATAAATAAGACCCCTAGTCTATGGAAATCGGCTACACTTCATTCCAAGAGAACCCTAGGGCCAATTTCTAGCATCTCTCACCCTCTCTCATATTGCCTTCTTGCTTGTGGGGTTTGTGAACCATTAGAGGAGTTACAATTGTGACTCTAAGCTCAAGATCAAGAAGATTACAAGGATTTCAAGCTACTTGGAAGAGGTAAAACAGTTAGATCTATTTTCCTTATGATAATTTCGAATTATATATGATTGATCTAGGTTTGTATGTCATGGATTCAAAGCATGTACAATAGAGAAACCTAGATCCAAGTATTAGGGTTTGTATGAGCACATATGATTGTTTCTTATGCATAAAACTCATCAGTGGTATCAAAGACTTGATTGGTTTCAATTGTATGTGATACTTAACTGTTATGCTTACTGAAAATAGAGTTTTTTGCCTATGCCCAACTCAACTCGGCGAGTTGGCCCCTACTCGGTGAGTCCAGAGCTGACTTGGTGAGTTCGTGCGTCAGGCAGAGGGTATTTCAGGATTTAGTTGCTGTTTTGACTTGGATTTGATGCCTAAATCATTTTTTGAAGTTAAAATCCGAATTTTATCTAAATTAAATGATTATCCTTGCCAAAAACAATATATAATTTCATTTTTTTGAATATTGGTTGTTTATATGATAAATATGGATTATTTAAAATTATTTGGTAATTATCTAATGACTAAAATGTTGGAATAGTGTCTAAGGCTGCAACTATATTAGGCAAGTATTTGACCCGATTGTGCATGGTCCTTTTGGGTTGCCTTCACCATAGCAACTTGGTAGGATGATTTATTATGAGATAATATATATTATTAATATATTATGAGAATAATATGATGAATAATAATATTGTTATTTGATTAATATAAGTCATAGATTAATTAGTATTAATTTGGTGACTTAAGGAGATTAATTAAATAAGAGGGTATAAACTGTCAATTGTTTGATAGTTACACTTTAGGCTGCAAATCCTTATAGGATATGGGTTTGGACGAATTCTAGGGCTTGGGATAGCCTCAAATTCGTCCAAAGCTTATCTTGGGAAGGATTTGGATTGCTTTGAGTAATAGTTATCCAATCAGGGTTTAAGGGTGAAACCCTAGGAGCCTTACAAGTATAAATAGACCCCTTGGGAAGGGAAATCGGCACCTCCTCTAAAGTAAGGATAACCTGGCCGATTTCCTCCCCTCTCCTCTCTCTCAAATCATTTTCTTTGCTAGTTGGTGTTTGTAAGCCATTAGAGGAGTAACAATTATGACTCTAAAGCTCCAAGAACACGAAGATCAAACAAGTGTTTCAAGGTATGCTTCTAACTCTGGTTTTGTATTGTTCTTATACCTAATTAGCCATTAGAAGTCTTGGATTCAATGCATGTTTAATTAGAGAAAACTAGATCCAAGCATTAGGGTTTGTATGTGCACATAGGAATGTTCATATGACCAAAACCTATCAGTGGTATCAGAGCCTAGATTGGTTTCCATTAAATTGATGCTTGAATATTTGAATCTTAACTGCAAAATTCGATTTTTGTGTTTCTGAGTCATGGACTCGGCGAGTCCCATAGTGGACTCGGCGAGTCCAGTTTGGGTACTCGGCGAGTCCGAGTGTCAGGAAGAGCAAAAAACGGGATTTTTTCATATTTATCTTATGGAAACTTATCTTAATCATATTAGATCAACCCTAATCCGATTTTATGATATATATGACTATATTTTTGATCTAATTGAAGATATTTATCAATTAATAAAATATTTAATTTCTTTATATGATAATTATTAATTATTTTGATTAAAATTGGTAAATTGTTTTTCAAGAAATCAAATATGGATAATTATGTGATTAATTGTTAATTTGAATTATTTGTTATTTGATCCTTTATGTTTTTAAATGTTTAAAATTAGTCCTCAATTTTTGAAATTTATGTTTTGTGATTAAAAATTTAATTTAGACAATTTAAATTTCAAACCCTAGAATTTTACAAGTTTAAAATACAACCCTATACTAATATAATATTACAAGATTAATATCTATATATGTATAACTTAAATGCTAGTCTTACCATTAGTAGGCCTCATTCACGAGGCCGGTCTATAAGGTGGGTATAAGGTTGCGGCCTATAAAATGGCGCTTAATGGGTGTGCACTCACACCTACCGCTTGCTTAATTGGTGGAGGGTCGTTAGCCGAACGGGTAGGATAGGGCAACCTCATCCTCTCATTAAAAGTATGATAAGAAATACTAAGTAACTACATGTTTTCTTAAAATTTCTCAATCTTAGTTACTTTAGGAAAAGTGAATTGATGCAATCCCATGAAATTACACTTTGCACCTTGCTAAGAAGTTAGTGGAGCGTGTGAGGTTTACCGGCACACTAATTAGTTCTAAGCGAAGGTGGAAAATGGTGATTCATTGTTTATCATAGTTCGATGGAGTGTGTGTGGTTTACCGGCACATCGAATAAGTGATCGTTACAATGAAGGCACCATGTGAATTTGCATGGTAATTCACACCCACTTTGTGATTCTCGGTATCCCAGTCACAAACAAGAGGGGCATATCGAGATTTAAACATGCCATTGAAAAGTTTCATGAATCTCATCCAAACCTAGGAATTCTCAATACATTTAGGACTTAAAGTTATGTTTTTCATGGTGGAGAATTAGTGAATTGTCATTCACTTACCTTCAAATTGCTTGCATATTAGATTACGGCATCCCTTTTCTAATGTGTAAATATTGTTGTTGGATCCTAGCCCTAATTTTTCTTATTGGGTGATAATTAGGGATTCATATTCTAATCTATCTTTGTCCTTTCTATTTGTAGATGTCGAACACCAACAATGCTGCTGCGATTTCTTTCACTTTAATGAGCCTTTGTGAAAAGGTTACCTTTGATGGAACGAACTTTAGCGAATGGATAAGATACATTCGCACAATTGATCGCTATGAGGATAAGGAGTATGTCCTCGATGAGAAGCTCGAGAAAATCAACCCCGAAATTGCTACTCCCGCCGAAATGACCGCTTTCGAAACTCACGAGCGTGATGCAACGAAAGTGCATTGCATCATGATCGCGACTATGAACTCCGAATTCCAAAAGTCCTACGAGGACATGTATCCGTACGAAATGCACCAAGACTTATTGGAGAGATACCATCAAAACGCGATACAAGAGCGTTATGAGATTTTCACGAACATGATTTCCGCTAAGATGGGTCATGGAGAGTCTCTTACTGTGCACTTGCAAAAGATGCAAAGGTATGTCGACCGCCTTCGCAAGTTAAATGTTGACTTTAGGGAAGACTTGGCGATCGATATGGTGCTTCACTCTTATCCTCCAAGCTAAAATCAATTTAGGATGACCTATCACATGAACAAAGAAGAGGTCACCCTAAGCAAACTCCAAGGTCTCTTGAGGGTCGCTGAGAGCAACTTCAAGGACAAGTCTGTTGCACCAACTCCCAATCCGCCCGCTGCTCCTGTCTTGGAAATTGGACAAGGAAAGGGAAAGAAGAGGAAGGCTTCGTCGATGAACTATCAAAAGGTTAAAGCCTGAGATGGTGCCTCTTCTAGTGGGACCAAAGTTGATCCCGCTAAGCCCTGCCCTAACCCGAAGGAGGCAGAGTGCCACCACTGCCACAAGATAGGACATTGGAAGAGAAGTTGCCCAGAGTACCTGCAAGCCATCAAGGAAGGAAAGATCAAGCCATCTTTTACAGGTATATATACAATTAAATCTAACGATTCATCTCATAATACTTCTTGGGTTCTTGATACCGGTTGTGGTTACCACAATTGTTCTAATGTGCAGGGACTAAGAAGAAGTAGAGACGTGGAGCATGGAAGAATAAATCTAATCATGGGGAGCAGAAGATCGTCGCTTGTGACCAAGATTGGAGTGTATTCTTTAGTGCTTAGGAATACTTTATCTTTAGATTTGAACAATTGTTGCTATTCGCCAGAAATGGCTAGAAACATCATTTCTTTTCATGGTTTGTTTAGACAAGGTTTTAGATTTTCTTTTAATAATGGGAATGGTTCTATTTTAGCTTATCTAGATGGTGTCTTTTACTTTGAAGCTATACCATGTAATGGAATTTATGAAACTGTTATGATTGTTGATAACTTAGGAAATGATCTTTTGTACATGGATTCTTCCAATAGTATGGATAAGGCATCCTTATGGCATTGTCGTCTTGGACATGTCAACAAGAAACGCATAACCCAACTCCAAAAGGATGGAGTGTTGGAGTCATTCGACCTTAGGGAAGATGACACATGCGAGTCTTGTTTACTTGGAAAGATGACTAAGTCACCCTTCGATGGTACGTGTGAAAGGGGTGAGGGTCTATTGGACCTCATACATACCGATGTGTGTGGACCGTTTAGATCTACCACGAAGGATGGAAACCGCTTCTACGTGACTTTTACCGATGACTATAGTAGATATGGGTATATCTACTTAATCAAGCAAAAGTCAGAAACTTTTGAAAAGTTCAAAGAGTTCAAGAATGAAATGGAGAATCAATTGGGCAGGAAGATCAAGATGCTTCGATCCGATCGAGGAGGAGGGTACCTAAGTCTTGAATTCCACGATTATCTCAAGGAGTGTGGAATAGTTTCACAATTGACGCCACCTAGGACACCACAATTGAATGGTGTGGCAGAAAGGTGTAATTGAACCTTGTTGGACATGGTTCGCTCTATGATGAGCCGTGCTTCACTATCTATCTCTTTTTGGGGGTACGCCTTATAGACTGCCGCCCATATCCTTAACCGAGTCCCTACTAAGAAGGTTACCAAAACACCTCACGAGATGTGGACGGGGAAAGCTCCTTAGTTGGCACATATCAAGGCTTGGGGTTGCGAGGCTTTCGTAAGACGAGATACTCATGACAAGCTCGAACCTCGTAGTGAGCGATGTATTTTCATCGGCTACCCACAAAAATCCTTTGGATATCTCTTCTATAGACTGAAGGACAATGTTGTCTTTGTTGCATGGAGAGGAGTTTTCCAAGAGCGAGAACTCATAGGCCAAGGGGATAGTGGGAGGCAAATCGATCTTGAAGAGATTCAAGAGTCGGTAGATGAAGGAACCACAACCGTTGGCACTCAACCCGAGGAGGAAACTCCGATTGAACCAATTGACGTATCATTACCTCTTAGACGTTCTGAAAGAGTTAGGTTTCAACCCCAGTTGTATGGTTTTCATATTACTACCGAAGGGGACACGTATATTAGTGATAGTACACTAATAAACCTTGATGAACCTAATAGCTATAAGGAAGCC
This sequence comes from Lactuca saligna, assembly GCF_052625555.1. Taxonomy (NCBI): domain Eukaryota; kingdom Viridiplantae; phylum Streptophyta; class Magnoliopsida; order Asterales; family Asteraceae; genus Lactuca; species Lactuca saligna. The sequence continues at coordinate 21,093,739 of NC_136425.1, read as the reverse complement.
ATGGCAGGCCCGGAGTCTGCGAAATGGAAAGAGGCAATGGATAGCGAGATCCAATCCATGTATGATAACCAAGTTTGGAATTTGGTTGATAATGTGCCCGGACGTAAGATCGTTGGGTGCAAATGGATCTTCAAGAAGAAGACCGACGTGGATGGAAAGGTACACACGTATAAAGCACGATTGGTTGCGAAGGGCTTTACTCAAGCTCCCGGAGTTGACTATGAAGAGAATTTCTCACCAGTTACGAAGATAAAGTCTATTAGAGTGATGCTAGATATTGCCGCATTTCATGATTATGAGATTTGGAAAATGGATGTCAAGACCGCTTTCCTTAATGGAAAGTTGGCTGAGGATGTTTACATGGCTCAGCCAGAGGGGTTTGTGGATCCGAAGCATCCGAATAGAGTGTGTAAGCTTGAGAAGTCCATTTGTCGACTTAAGCAAGAATCTCGCAGATGGAATCTTTGCTTCGATGAGAAAGTCAAAGAGTTTGGATTTGTACGAAGCGAAGATGAATCGTGTGTATATGTCAAAGCCAGTGAGAGTGTAGTAAGCTTTCTCGTTCTATATGTCGATGACATATTACTCATAGGAAACGACGTCCCGACTCTGCAGGAGGTTAAGTCCTGGCTCGGGAAGTGCTTCGCTATGAAGGACCTCGGAGAGGCTTCCTATATTTTGGGAATAAGGATAGTAAGAGAAAGAAGTAAGAGACTAATAGGACTTAATCAGAACACTTACTTAGAGAAGGTACTAAAACGTTTTAGTATGGAAAATTCGAAAAAGGGAGAATTACCGATACAAAGCAATGCCAAGCTGAGTAAGACTCAAAGTTCGAGTACCGAAGCCGAGATAGCTGATATGAGCCGAGTTCCATACGCTTCCGCGGTTGGCTCAATCATGTACGCTATGACTTGTACTCGCCCTGATGTAGCCTTTGCTTTGAGCATGGTTAGTAGATATCAAGGGAATCCTGGCAGAGCCCATTGGATTGCGGTGAAGAATATCCTTAAGTACCTTCGGAGGACGAAGGAATGGTTATTAGTCCTTGGAGGGAGTGATACTTGAAGGTGCGAGGGTATAGTGATGCTAGTTTTCAAACCGACAGAGACAACTACCGTTCGTAGTCGGGCTGGGTCTTTACCCTGAATGGAGGAGCAGTAACTTGGAAAAGTTCCAAGCAGGAAACCGTAGCTGATTCAACGTGCGAATCAGAGTACATTGCAGCGAGCGAAGCGTCGAAGGAGGCAATATGGCTAAAGAACTTCATTAGTGATCTTGGAGTTGTACCTGCCATAAAGGAGCCCATGGAAATTTTCTGTGATAATGAAGGAGCGGTTGCCTTAACCAAGGAACCGAGAGATCATGGTAGATCGCGACATATCGACAAAAAATATCACTTTATTAGACATCGTGTAGAAGAAGGACAACTCATAGTGAAGAGGATATCATCAGAAGATAACCCAGCAGATCCGTTTACGAAGGGACTGAGTAGGGTTAAGCATTTGCAGCATGCTAGGAGTATTGGGCTGAAGGATGATATTAGCATAGATTAGATAGTATTAGAAATGTGTAATAGATAAATGTAATTAACATTTGATGATTAAATAAAGGAGTTTTATTTATAAGTAATGTTACTATCTTATGTTAATTGTTTAACTATTGTTTCACTTTGCATGTTTTGACTTCCAGAATAATTGAGTTTATTAGGAATAATCGAATTATTCAAATTGTCCACAATCGTTCATATGTTGGAAGTAGGTATGAATGAAGATTGTCATGAATAGGTGTATAGAGTGTCTAAATGGTTTTAGACATAGCAAAAGATTGTTGCAACATTCATGAGTGCTTATGAACTAGTTTTGAGCATTGGAACAAACCCGCGCTTGCTGGAATCACCTTATGGAATGTGATAGTAAATGGGTGATCGCAAGACGATAATATCATATAGTCTTAAAACCTAGATATATGGTTTGTTATTGGTTAATTGATTGTACATTGATAATGCGAAAACGCATTGGTAACTCGATGTTATAAAACGCATTGTTGTGTATAGTTAGTTAATGAATAAGTAAATGCATATAAGTCGAAGTTTATCTGTAAATTTTATTCTAAGAAGGAAAAAGTGATATCTCGGCCGCTCGATGATTTGATTTGACTTATGTGCCGGGCCCGGTCAGAACTAAATTGATGTGTTCGATTAAGTTCTATGTCAAATAAATCAGAGATCGAGAAACCAAATGCTAGACTAACCATTCCATAGAATTGTCAGCATGATATCTAACATAGGACTGTACGATCCCTTATCTAAAGGACAAGATTAATTAAATCAGAGTTTGACAGCGTCTTTGAGAGCTACGATTGCAAATCGGAATGTACCTGCGCATATAGTTACTAGACTTATCCAAGTGAGAGACTGTTGGAATAGTGTCTAAGGCTGCAACTATATTAGGCAAGTATTTGACCCGATTGTGCATGGTCCTTTTGGGTTGCCTTCACCATAGAAACTTGGTAGGATGATTTATTATGAGAGAATATATATTATTAATATATTATGAGAATAATATGATGAATAATAATATTGTTATTTGATTAATATAAGTCATAGATTAATTAGTATTAATTTGGTGACTTAAGGAGATTAATTAAATAAGAGGGTATAAACTATCAATTGTTTGATAGTTACACTTTAGGTTGCAAATCCTTACAGGATATGGGTTTGGACGAATTCTAGGGCTTGGGATAGCCTCAAATTCTTCCAAGGCTTATCTTGGGAAGGATTTGGATTGCTTTGAGTAATAGTTATCCAATCAGGGTTTAAGGGTGAAACCCTAGGAGCCTTACAAGTACAAATAGACCCCTTGGGAAGGGAAATCGGCACCTCCTCTAAAGTAAGGATACCTTGGCCGATTTCCTCCCCTCTCCTCTCTCTCAAATCATTCTCTTTGCTAGTTGGTGTTTGTAAGTCATTAGAGGAGTGACAATTGTGACTCTAAAGCTCCAAGAACAAGAAGATCAAACAAGTGTATCAAGGTATGCTTCTAACTCTGGTTTTGTATTGTTCTTATACCTAATTAGCCATTAGAAGTCTTGGATTCAATGCATGTTTAATTAGAGAAACCTAGATCCAAGCATTATGGTTTGTATGTGCACATAGGAATGTTCATATGACCAAAACCCATCATAAAATTGGATTAGGTCAAATATAGATAATTATAAAATTAATTGTTTAATTTAAATTATTTGTTATTTGATACCTTTAGCTTTGAAACGTTCAAAACTTGTCCTCAAGTTTTGAAATTTGAGTTTTGTGATTAAAAGTTTAATTTTGAAGAATTTAAATTTCAAACCCTTAGAGTTATAAGTTTAAAATTCAACCCTAGACTATTATATTATTACAAGCATAATGAGTATATATATATATATATATATATATATATATATATATATATATATATGTATGTATGTATAACTAAAATGCTAGTCTTACCGTTAGTAGGCCTCATTCACGAAGCTGGTCTATAAGGTGGGTATAAGGTTGCTGTCTATAAAATGGTACTTAATGGGTGTACACTCACACCCACCGCTTGGTTGACTGGTGGAGGGTTGTTAGCCGAATGGGTAGGATAGGGCAATCCTCTCCTTATTAAAAGTATAATGTAAGATACAAAGTAACTACATGTTTTATAAATTCCCAATCTTAGTTACTTCAGGGTAAAATGTGAAAATGATGCTATTCCATGGACTTTGTACCCTTGTGAAATGTTAGTGGAATGTGTGTGGTTAACCGGAACACTAATTTGGGATTGACATTGGTGGTGAAGGGTGACTCGATGTTTATCATAGATCAATGGAGCGTGTGTGATTTACCGGCACATTGATTAGGTGATAGAGACATTGAATGCACGATGTTGATTCCGATGGTTATTCACAACTTGTTTGCGATCCTTGGTATCCCAGTCATAAATTTGAAGTGCATATCGAGATTTAAACATGCCATTGAATAGTTCAATGAAGCTCAAAGATCTAAGAGTTTTCAATACATTTAAAACTTAAATCTTCTTTTTCGTTTTTCATGGTGAGAATTAGTGAATCGTCATTCACTTACCTTCAAATTATTTACTTTTAGAGTACAACATCCCTTTCTAAGTTGTAAATAATGTTGTTGGGTCCTAGCCCTAATTTCTCATTTGGGTGTTTAATTAGGACTCATTTCTAATCAAACTTTGTTCCTTTTCTTTTTCAGATGTCTACAAACAACAACAACAACAACGCTTCTGGGTCATTCTCGTTGATGAACCTATGTCAAAATGTAACATTTAATGGCTCAAACTTCAACAAGTGGATGAGGTAAATGATCACTCGCTATGAGGACAAAGAGTATGTTCTCGATGAAAAGCTTGAGAAGATCATCCCAGATGTTGCTACTCCTGAAGAGTTGGCCGCCTTTAAGGACCACGAGCGTGATGCTATGAAATTTCATTGCATCATGCTGGCCACCATGAACCTTGAACTCCAAAAGTCCTACCAGGACATGTATCCATATGAAATGCATCGGGATTTGCTGGACCGGTACCACCAAAGTGTGAGGCAAGAGCGCTATGAGATCATTACTAACATGATCATTACTAAGATGGGAAGTGGAGAATCCCTAACCTCTCATTTTCAGAAAAGGCAAAGGTATGTTGATCGTCTTCTTAAACTTAATGTTAAGTTTGATGAGGATTTGGCTATCGACATAATCCTTCACTCCTTGCCCTCCTGTTACAACCAATTCAAAATGACCTACCACATGAACAAGGAGGAGGTCTCCTTGAGCAAGCTCCAAGAATTGCTGAGAGCAACCTCAAAGACAAATCCGTTGCACCATCCCCTACTGTGGCTGCTCCCGTGTTGGGAATTGGTCAAGGAAAGGGTAAGAAGAGAAAGGCTCCTTGTAAGGGCCACCATAAGGGTAAGACCCAAGATGGTTTCTCTTCTAGTGGAACCAAAGATGGTTCGGCCAAACCCTCTTCCAACCCCAAAGAAGCAGAGTGCTATTACTGCCACAAGAAGGGCCACTGGAAACGAAGCTGCCCTCAATATCTGCAAGACATAAAGGATGGGAAGATCAAGCCCACCTTCGTAGGTATGTATTCTATTAAATCTAATAACTCATCATTTGCTACTTCATGGGTTCTTGATACAGGTTGTGGTTACCACATTTTTTATGATTTGCAGGGCCTAAAAAGAAGTAGGGAAATGAAACATGGGAAGATAAACTTGCTTATGTGAAACAGAAGATTGTTCCTTGTAACCAGAGTTGGAGTTTATTCTTTAGTGCTTAGTAATGGGTTAGGGTTAGATTTAGAAAATTGTTGTTATTCGCCAGATATGGAAAGAAACATTATTTCATTTCATGGATTGTTTAGACAAGGTTTTAGATATTCTTTTGATAATAGTAATGGTTCTATTAATGTTTATTTGAATGGTGTCTTTTATTTCAATGCATTACCTTGTAATGGGATTTATGAGTCTGTGATGGTTGTTGATAATTTAGGAAATGATGTATTGAATATTGATTCGTCTACTAGTCTAGACAAGGCATGCTTGTGGCATTGTCTCCTTGGTGATGTCAACAAGAAACCCATAGCCCAACTCCAAAAGGATGGAGTGTTGGAGTCATTTGACCTTATGGACGATGACACGTGTGAATCTTGTTTACTTGGGAAGATGACTAAGTCACCCTTTACTGGCACTTGTGAAAGGGGTGAGGGTCCATTGGATCTCATACACATTGATGTGTGTCAGCCCTTTCGATCCACCACAAGGGATGCTTGCCGCTTCTACATGACTTTTACAGACGATTATAGCAGATATGGATATATCTACTTAATCAAGCAAAAGTCGAAAACCTTTGAAAAGTTCAAAGAGTTTAAGAATGAAGTGGAGAATCAGCTGCGCAGGAAAATCAAGATGCTTTGGTTAGACCGAGGAGGAGAGTACCTAATTCTTGAGTTTCACAACTATCTAAAAGAATGCGGAATTGTTTCGCAATTGACGCCTCCGAGAACGCCACAACTGAATGGTGTGGCTGAGAGACGTAATCGAACCCTATTGGAAATGGTTCGTTCTATGATGAGTCGGACTTCATTAGCAATATCTTTCTGGGGGTATGCCTTAGAGACTGCCGCCCACATCCTTAACTTAGTTCCCACCAAGAAGGTTACCAAGACTCCTCATGAGATGTGAATAGGGAAAGCTCCCTCGTTATCACATATTAAGGTTTGGGGTTGCGAGGATTTCGTAAGACGAGAGACTCACGACAAGCTCAAACCTCATAGTGAGAAGTGTTATTTCATCGGCTATACATATAAGTCATTTGGTTATCTTTTCTATAGACCGAATGACAATGTTGTCTTCGTTGTTAGAAGAGGAGTGTTCCAAGAAAGGGAATTGATAAGCCAAGAAGATAGTGGGAGGCAAATTGATCTTAAAGAGATTCAAGAAAAAAGCGATGAAGGAACCTCTAACATTGGCGCTCAACCCGAGGAGGAAACTCCTGTTGAACCCGTTAATGAGTCCTTACCTCTTAGACGATCTAATAGGGTTAGTGTTCAACCCCAGTTCTATGGTTTTCATATTACTACTGAAGGGGATACGTTTATTAGTGATGAAACACTAATGAATTTGGATGAACCTAGCAGCTACAAAGAAGCCATGACAGGCCCGAAGTCTGCTAAATGGAAAGAGTCGATGGACAACAAGATTCAATCTATGTACGACAACCAAGTTTGGAATTTGGTTGATAATGTACCTAGTTGCAAGACAGTCGGGTGCAAATGGATCTTCAAGAAGAAGACGGACATGGATGGGAATGTGCACACTTATAAAGCGCGATTGGTTGCGAAGGCCTTTACTCAAACTCCCAGAGTTAACTATGATGAGACCTTCTCACCAGTTGCAAAGATAAAGTCTATTAGGGTAATGCTTGCAATAGCTGCATTTCAATATTATGAAATCTGGCATATGGATGTGAAAACCACTTTCCTTAATGGGAAGTTGACTGAGGATGTGTATAGGAATCAGCCCGAGGGTTTTGTCGATGCGAAGCATCCAAATAGAGTGTGTACGCTTGAGAAATCCATTTATGGATTGAAACAAGTGTCTCATAGATGAAATCCTTGTTTTGACGAGAAGGTTAAAGAGTTTGGCTTTCTGCGAAGCGAAGATGAATCTTGTGTATATGTAAAAGCCAGTGGGAGTATAGTGAGCTTCCTCGTATTGTATGTTAATGACATACTACATATAGGAAACGATGTCCCAACCTTGCAGGAAGTCAAGTCCTGGCTTGAGAAATGTTTCGCTATGAAGGACCTCGGAGAGGCTGCTTATATTCTGGGAATAAGGATAGTAAGAAACAGGGAAAAGAGACTGATAGGACTCAATCAGGATACATACTTGGACAAGGTACTAAAGCGTTTTAGTATGGAAAATTCCAAGAAAGGGGAGTTGCCAATCCAAAGCAATACCAAGTTGAGTAAGACTCAAAGCCCAAGTACAGAGGCAGAGATAGCTGATATGAGTCGAGTACCTTACGCTTCCGCAGTAGGCTCTATCATGTACGCTATGACTTGTACTCGCCCTGATGTGGCCTTCGTTTTGAGCATGGTCAGCAGATATCAGGGGAACCCTGGTAGAGCTCATTGGATTGCGGTAAAGAATATTCTTAAGTACCTACGAAGGACCAAGGAATGGTTTCCAGTCCTCGGTGGAAGTGATGACTTGAGGGTACAAGGGTACAGTGACGCAAGTTTTCAAACGGATCGGGATAGTTACCGATCTCAGTCGGGTTGGGTCTTTACCCTAAATGGAGGAGCAGTGACTTGGAAAAGTTCCAAACAGGAGACCGTGGCTGATTCAACATGCGAATCAGAGTACATTGCGGCGAGCAAAGCGTTGAAGGAGGCTATATGGTTGAAGAAATTCATTGGAGACCTTGGATTTATGCCATCCATAAAGGAGCCGATGGAAATTTTCTGTGATAATGAAGTAGCAGTTGCCTTGACCAAGGAACCAAGAGATCATGGTAGATCTCGACATATCGACAAAAAATACCATTTTATCAAACATCGGGTAGAAGAGGGACTCCTCGTTGTGAAGAGGGTATCATTAGAAGAAAATCCAGCAGATTCCCTTAGGAAGGGATTGAGTAGGATCAAACACTTGCAACACGCTAGGAGCATTGGGCTGAAGGATGATATAAGTTTTGATTAGATAGGAAACGTGTAATAGATAGTTTGTACTTGACATTTGATGAATAAATAAAGTTGTGTTATTTATAAGTAAAGTTACTATCTTGTGTTGGTTATTTATCTATTGTTTCAATTTTGCATGTTTTGACTTCCTGAATAATAAGATTATTCAAACGGTCCACAATCGTTCATGTTTTGGAAGTAGATGTGAATGAAGACTGTCATGAATTGTTTGTAGATTGTCTGAAAGATTTTGGACATAGCGAAGGTTTGCTGCAAATTTCATGAGTGCTTATGAATTTGATTTGATCATTGGAATAAACTCGCATTTGCTGGTATCACTTCGTGATCACAATGCGATAATATAATATAGTCTTAAAACTTAGAGATATGGTTGTTGTTTGTTGGTTGATTATGCATTGATAATGTGTAAATGCATCAGTAACTTGATATTATAAAACACATTGTTGTGCATGATTCAATTAGTAAATAATAGATGCATATGAGTCGAAGTTAATATGTTCCTTTTACTCTATGAGAATAAAAGTGATACCTTGGACACTTGATGATTTGGTTTGACTTATGTGCCGGGCTCGGTCAGAATGAAGTTGATTTGTTCAATTAAATTCTATGTCAAACAAATTAGAGATCAAGAAACAAGTGTTGGACAATAAGTATTGTCGGTACGATATCTAGAACAGCGGATTATACGATCCCTTATCTGAAGGACAAGCTGATCAGAGTTGACAGCGAAGTATAAGAGCTACGATTGCCAATCAGATTCTGAAGTCATATGTGAGATATAGTTACTAGACTTATCCAAGTGGGAGACTTTTGGAATAGTGTCTAAGCCCGTAACTATATTTGGTGTGTACTTGACCCGGTTGTGCATGGTCCTTTTAGGTTGCCTTCACCAAAGCAACTTGACAAGGTAATTTAAGGAGAAAGAGAGAATATTATGGTTTATTAATATATTATAAGTATAATATATTAGTGGAGAAATCATACTTATTTAATTAGTATTGGTCATAAATTAATTAGGAATTAATTTGATGACTAAAAGAGATTAATTAAATAAAGGGGTATGAACTGTCAAATGTATGATAGATAAGTTTTGGGCTAAGGAAACCTTATCGACTTAAGGGGATACGAAATTATGATGGGGATCCATCATATTTTCGTCCAAGGCCTTATTCTAGAAGGTTCCTTGGGCTGCTTGGTGGTTAAGATGTCCATTAGGGTTTAGACTGAAACCCTAGTAGCCTGCAAGTATAAATAAGACCCCTAGTCTATGGAAATCGGCTACACTTCATTCCAAGAGAACCCTAGGGTCGATTTCTAGCATCTCTCACCCTCTCTCATATTGCCTTCTTGCTTGTGGGGTTTGTGAACCATTAGAGGAGTTACAATTGTGACTCTAAGCTCAAGATCAAGAAGATTACAAGGATTTCAAGCTACTTGGAAGAGGTAAAACACTTAGATCTATTTTCCTTATGATAATTTCGAATTATATATGATTGATCTAGGTTTGTATGTCTTGGATTCAAAGCATGTACAATAGAGAAACCTAGATCCAAGCATTAGGGTTTGTATGAGCATATAGGATTGTTTCTTATGCATAAAACCCATCACACTTATCTTAAATGGCTAGTCATCTTAATTCTGCGAGACTTTAAAGAGCTATGATTACTGATCGGTTCCTGAAGTCATACCGGTAACTATAGTTATTAGACTTATCCAAGTGGGAGACTGTTGGATAAGGTGTCTAATTCCATAACTATATGTGGTATGTACTTGATGCGGTTTAGCGTGGTCCATTTGGGTTGTATGGCATTAGAACAATTGGATAGACAAATGAGAAAAGAATACTTATGATTTGTTAATATATTATAAGTTCTAATATATTAATATGAAATCATATTATTTAATTAGTATTGATCAAGAATTAAGTTGGAATTAATTTTGTGATTAAAAGAGACTAATTAAATATATGGGGATTGATTGTGTAAATCACTTATTCTTATATAGTGGGCTTATGATCCATGATTCATTATGTTGGCTAAAACCCATAGGGTGATCCATGGATGGTGCATGTGTTGGATAAGGTGTCTAAATCGACAACTATTTCTGGTACGTACTTGACCCGACCCGACATGGTCCATTTGGGTTGCACGGCACCATGCATTGGATAAACTAAATGAGAGAAATAACAATTATGGTTTATTAATATATTATATGTTTTAATATATTAATAATATTATTTAATTAGTTTCATCAAGAATTAATTTAGAATTAATTGAGTGATCAAAAGATAACTAATTAAATATATAGGTTGATTATGTAAATCATCCATAACTTATATAGTGGGCTAAGAGGCTCCATAGATTATCATGTTGGGTTCCACCCATAGTATGCTCCATGGATGCTCAATGGAGTTAATCCATGGATCATGGAAATGAAGAGTCATGTCACATTAGGGTTTTACCTAATGCAACACACTATATAAACCATGTGACATCTCCCCAAAACGGTTATGTATGCAAACTTGAGGGCTAGAGCCGATTTTGAGTGTTATACTTTCTCTCCAAGTTTACTCCAAAGCATTTGGTGTTGTGTGAAGCATTTGAGGCATCACACTTGGGGTGCTAGGCTCACAATCTTTCAAGGAATCAAAATCAACATCAAGGTATGTTATTCTATCTATCATTTAAGTTAAAATGTTCCCCATGTATGCTAGATAGGATCATGAACCTTGGAAATCAATTTTGCATGAATCTTAGACAAACATAGATCCAAGGTTTATTAGGCTTGCATGTACACTTAGGAAGTGTTAGACTGCTCAAAACCAATCACCATGGAGGTTAAAACCCATGAATCATGGGGAAATGAAAGGTCATGTTTACATGGTGTAACCTACATGTGGCATACTATAAAAGGACCCCATAGGCTAGCAAAACTGGCACTTAGACAAGAACAAGGAGGGCTAGCCGGTTTTTTAGTGAAGTGTTCTTCTCTCAAGTTATTCCAAGAGTTTTGGTATTGTGTGAAACATTTGACACATCACATTTGGGGTGCTAGGCTCACAAGGTCTCAAGGAATCAAAGCAACACACAAAGGTATGCCATTCTACTAGTTTTTATGCTGCAATTACCCCATAACATGATAGTTAGGATGAGAACCTTGGAAAATTCAAATTTGCATGTATATTAGAGAAAATATAAATCCAAGGTTTCTAGGGTTGCATGTACATCATAGGAGTGTGAGAATGCTCAAAATCCATCAGGAGACATCAACCAACGATAGAGCAAGCCCTGTGTCGAGGAAGAATGATGTTCTGCTTGGCGAATCATCAACTAATTTTATATTTGATGGTTCAGTTCAACAAGGAGTCGAGGAAGCTGCAGAGTGTACGTGTCACGATATAAATGCAGGTCTCATAGGGATCATCCGTGATTGCGATGCAAGGAAGGATTAGAAAAATCATGAGTGTAAGGTCGTTAGTTGTCAAATTCATACCTACAGGGTGATTGATTGCAGGTTCACATAGAATTTCTCCATAGTAAGCAGGTCGTGGGATTGATTATCTACTTGTTCCGATAGAGGGTTGTTCGTTTTTTTGTCATTCATTAAAGTCACTAGAAGATTTTGTAATTAATATTAGTGGTAGATGCATGGAAATATTGAGTATCCATTGTGATATTGGGGTGTATTCATATGGATTTTTTGGATGTATGTATGCTAGATCGGTTGGTCAGGAAATGTGAATTCTTGCAAAGCTCTGGTTGGTGGCAGTTCTGAGTAATGAAATCGTTGTTGGAATGGGAATTCAAATGGTATGAGGTTCACAAGGTATAGATGATTCCAAATGGGGGAGAATTGCTAGGGATTAATGGAAATTTTCTCAATGCAAGTCAACCTAGAATGGCTTGCCAAAAGCAAGAGGATCGATGATTATGATAGTGGAATGAGCCAAAATATTATGCAAGGGATAATGTCTGTTGGCCAGTTGTAATCAGATAAACAAGGGTTGAAAATTAGGATATCTCATACGAGGATGTGAAGCGTCAGTAGTAGCGTATTTTGGGTTTATGGCTTGTCACATGTTGAGGGTTGTGTTGCAAGTTCTTGTTTGATGAAGGATTTGAGGTTCGAAGCATGATCCGAACTCCTATTGGGATTTAGTAGATTGGAGTTTCGGCTTGTAATTGTTTTGTAGTTAATTTTTCTCACGGATAGTTGGCAAGACCATGGGCTAGGACCATGATAGTGATAGAAGTGTTGTGAGACTGTGGGGTGGCCTGTAGAATTCACTATATTAGTTGGAAATGGTGGAAGTGTTGAAAGACTATAGGAAGGCCCATAACATTCACTAGGTTGGTAGACAGAGTGGGAGGTGTTGTAAGATTGCGGTGTAGCCCGTAGCTTTCACCAGGTTGATGAGCAGTGTGAGAGTGTTGTGAATTTATGATTTGGATCGTAGCCTTCCCTAGGTACAATTAGAAAATGACAGGGAGGCTCATGAAGCTATAGGAGGGACATAACATTCATGGGATTGAGTAAGGTTGTAGGTTGATTTGGGGACGATTGTGATCTAAGACTATGGATGGACCGGTAACATTCACCTACCGTAAAATGGACTATCTAATGTTCGTGTGAGGGGTTGTTATGTTTTCCCTCGTTAGAACAAGAGGATTATTGGAACCATATTGGAAAACATGCTAGAATAGATTTTTCCAGATAGAAACTTAGTCAAAGTCTCATGGTATGGTCGTGTGGGAGGCTATCAGCCTCAGCAACCGGTTGGAAATCTGGTACTTCGGTTAATTGATAGGGATGTACAAGGCCAGGGAGATTTCGGTTAGATCATAAATGTGATTATTGGTCAGCAAGATGAGATTGAGATGTTGGTATGACACTAATGACTGAGACTCATGTTGGGAGTCACCTTTGTTTTCCAGATGCCAGAAAGATAATTCAGGGTTGTTGGGTGTGGTAGAGTAAGTTGTAAGGAATGATTTTGAGGACCAAATCTAATTTAAGTAGGGGAGAGTTGTAACACCTGTGTTCCATAATTGTTTAGCTTTATAATTAGTGGGGGCTAAATATGGAGTTTTGGAAACACTCTATGCCACGACATGGTGCAAGGATGACCACTGCGTGGAACTGAATAAAGGGATCGTGTATTTTATTGGACCGAAACGTCATGGCTAAGGGTTATCACAACATGGAAACTGTTCTGGCCCAAGCCCATGATTCTTGTAGGGTTCTCTTCGTACTTAAATCCCTCTATGTCATTTCTAGGGTTCATTACCAGCCTCCAACACCTTTTTACCTCATAGAAACCCTAGCCCTAATTCCTTTGGTGATTTGTGATCCTTTAGACCATTTGTTGGCTTGGAGAAGAAGAGAAGAAGGAGAAGAAGGTGCTCTAGTGGTGGGTCTTGCAAGGAAACATCATCATCAACATCTCACATTGCTTCTAGACCTTTGTATGTGTCACAGGCTCAAAATTTATGGCTTGAAGTGGTTAGATCTAAGATATTGTTTGTAACATCCCGAAAATCAAGGAAATTTTTTATTTTTAAAACCATTCCAAAATTCATAAGTTACACAAAACATAGTTTCCAAAAACATAATCATGAATTAAAGTATCACAAAATCATAAGTTACATAAAAATCCAAGATGATGTGCATAATCAATCCTTCACCTTGTAGCTATCCTATGAAGTAACTGAAACCATAAAATCAAACATTAAGCCAAAGCTTAGTGAGTTCCCCCAAAGTACCGCACACCACTAAACAGATAACAACATGCAAACATGAGCCTTCAACCTGACTAAACAGCCTCACAGGGCCTACTACCTATCTGGACCGCTATGCAAACCTTCGTCCTGATCTGACCGCTTCGTAGGGATTACATCCTATCTGGACCGCCGCGATTATCTTGGCTTTCAGCACAAAGCAGGACAGCCTCAACCCAAAAAAACAATAACGTATCGACATATACAATAACAATCAATAACCAGCAAGTACATGTAATCATACAGATCTACTGGTCTAACATATATCCAACATAACATCATCCTATATATTAGGAGACATAACCTAGTGGGTCCGCATTGGTTCCTTTGAACCATAAGTATAGCGAGGAACACTCATCTCAATTTTCAAAAGATAACTTAATTGAATGCTACTCCAAAACCAGCTTTACGAGTCATATGTATAACATATAAGGACCAAGCCTCTATATACTACTCAATATACCCTAAAGGACCTAAAGTCGAACTTGGTCAAAGTCAACGGTCAATAGTCAAAAGTTAAAAAGTCAACTTCCAGCTGATCGCCACGTTGTGGCAGCTAAATGACAAAGTAGACGGCTTCTTACCCAGTCACCATGTCGTGGCAACCTAAGGTTATGCCGTTGGGATTGATCTGGACAACTTAATCTATTAAGCCATTTTCCTACGGCTTCAAGAGCTCCAAGACTCAGATTTGGTCCTTCCCATCGTCTTGATGGATAAAGTTTCCCATTTTATCCATTAAGACCCCTCAACAAGTCAAGATCCCAAACCCTAATTCCTTAAGGATGACTACATTCATCAAGACACTCATTAAGCACTCAAACCTCTAGAGTTGCTCACCCAAAACTTCTAGAAGGGTTTCATACTCCTAATAAGCCCTAAAAATCACAGCTTTATGGACATGCATTTCCAATACATTTCCCTTCCATTTTAGGTCAAAAAATGGCATTAAGGGCTTAAACTGAGCATGGAACCAAAAACTACATATATCCTTACATCTTGAACATATGACACAAGAATGATCACATGGATCCATAAGTGGCCAACTTTATGTGATCCAACCTGTTAATTCTTCACACCAAGAAGATTTTAGGACAAAAACGATAGATCTAGAGATAAATAACATAAAAATTCGATCTTGGGGACTTAAAAAAGTCAAAAAAAAAAACATGCTCAAGGTAGATGGGAATAATTGGTTGTTGAAACAAATCTCAAGATGCCTTCTTAAAAAAAATCACCAAAACACATAAAAGCTCAAAGATTAGCAATTGAGGCTAGGGGTTTCTCTAAGAAGCTGAAGGGGGGGGGGTGATTAAGGCTGGGGGTAGGTAACCCTAGCCATCATATTCCGTTAAATAGGGGCTCAAACCCTAGATTAGGGTTTGCCATTAAGCAGCTGCCACACCAAGGAGAATAGATCACATGCCGTGATGCTGGCTTAGTGCCCACGAAACCTTGACCTTGGCTACATCATAGCGCTCCATCACTACACCGTAGCCACCATTAATCTATCATTAAAATAATAATATACTAAAAAGGAACATACCCAAAACTTGGTGTTATATTGTCACATGTTCTTCATATCTAAACAAGTTTGAATGGAAGGAACACATAACGTTGGCAACTTTATGACTCTCCTGAGTCCCATGAACAACATATATTGTAGATCTAGACTTTGGTTGGAATTCTTGGCATTGCTTGAGTGTTTTTTTTTCCTTAGCTCATTTTGACCTAAAGTGGATTTTAGACATGTATTGGACATACATGTCTATAAAGATTCCATCTTTATGTTATATTTGGTATTAGAAACTCTTCTAGAGTGATTAGGTTATGGAATTTTTTGGATTGGGGGCTTAATGGTTAAGACATTAATGTACTTAGCTTTATTTGGACCTAGAGTTTGAGATCTTGATATCTTTGGGTGTTAATGGATAAAGTTGGAAACTTTATCCATCTAGACCATAGAATGGACCGGATTTGAGCTATGTAGCCCCTAGAATCAAGGAAATTGGCTTAATCCATTAAGCTACTAGAGACCCAGTGCTAACAGCATGACCATAGGTCGCCACAACATGGATACTAGGAAATACCCATCTGTTCGATTGTATGAGGGCCACGGAGTGTCAATGGTTGACCTCGATGTGGTGGTTGACTAAAGTCAATGTAGACCGTTGACTTTGACCGTTGACTTTTTGCATAGGTTGAGTTTAGGTCAATTTTTTATTTTTAGAATGTATACTTAGGTTTTATCTAGTGTGGATTGTTAAGAGGTGTTTAGCACCCATCTTTGTGTGGCGAGAGCTGTTAGTTGTGGTTGACACAACATTGAGTTGGGTTTTAGTCAACTTTGTGATTCAGGTGAGTCTCCCTACTGTACTAGTAGGTCGAAGACCAGGTGGTGGCCCTTGGAAATTATATGAAAACCTATATACGGCTCCCGAAAAATTGTATGCAAGACCAGGTTCTAGACTTTGGTAGTTATATGTAGAACGCTAGTTGTCTTTTTGATACCTGCATGTGTTGGATTAGGTGTCTAAGCCCATAACTATAATTGGTATGTACTTAACCCAAGAGTAGCATGGTTCATTTGGGTTGCCTTCACTAGAACAATCTGATATGATGGATATTTGAGAAAGAGGATATTTATGATTTATTAATATATTATAAGTATATTAAGAAATCATAATATTTAATTAGTATTGATAAGAGTTATTTTGGAATTAATTTAATGATCAAAAGAGAATAATTAAATTAACAAGGACTGATTATGTAAATCAGTGATATATATATATATATATATATATATATATATATATATATATATATATATATATATATATATATATATATATTGTTTGGGATATTGATCCATGATGGGCTAAATTTATGTAAGTATCCATGAAGAGTTAGCCCGCATGAGATATGGATCATAACCTAAGTGTATGGATTAGGGTTTATCCTTGACCCTTGGAATCCTACACTATATAAATGTCACCCCTTAGCCAAAATTGGTTGACCTACGGATTCTAAGAGAATCATAACTGGTTTTAAGGTGTCTAGCCTCTCTCTCAAATTCCTCCTTTGTTCATGTTGTTTGTGAAACATATGAGGCATCACACTTGAGGTGTTAAGCTCTTGAAAGGCCAAAACTACAAACTACATAAAGAGGTATCCATCTAACTTGAGTTTTATATTGTATATCCTCTGTTGTAAGCTAGTTAGGATGTATACTTTGGAAAATTGAAATTACATGTATAATTAGAGAAAACATAGATCCAACGCATCTAGGGTTGCATGTGTACCATAGAAGTGTTATAGTGCTTAAAACCCAACAGTGGTGTCAGAGTATATGATTGCTTTTTATTATATTTGATGTTTGGTTATTTTTCAAAGCTGAAAAAATCGATTTTCTAGCTTTTGACCGATGAACTCGCCGAGTCCACTGATTGACTCGACGAGTTCACTCACTAAAAGACAACTCGATCGACGAGTCCAGTTCATGTACTCGTCGAGTAGAGCCTGTTGGTTGCAAAATTTTGAGTTTTTGGCCAAAATTAGACTAGGATCATTACCACAAACTGTTTTGTAATCATAAAAAATGTATTTTTAGATTTGGTAATGATGATCCTCATCCAATTAAAAGATAATTGTTGATTTATAACTTAAAAATTAATTAAATAGTTTTAATTTTGAATTTTAATAACCTAGATGCTTTGAATAGTTCAATTACACCTTATGGACTTTATAAAGTGTTTAATTAAAAGAGAAGTTTAATAAATCCATATAACATAGTTTAAGATTAATTAAATTAAGAGTATAATTTATTAATATATTAAACCACCAAGTATTATAAATATTTAAAATACACCCTTATACTATATAAAATAAAAAAGTTTAATATATTATATGTATAAGTAAAAGGTCAGTCATACCGTTAGTAGGCGTTATTCATGAAGCCGGTCTATAAGGGGGTAGATGGTTACTACCTATAAAATGGTGGTTTAATGGGTGTCCAATCTCACCCACCACTTCCTTGACTGGTGGAGGGTCGTTAGCTGAACGGGTATGATAGGACATTAATTCTTATTAAAAGTATAATGAAAATACCAAGTAACTAAACACTTATAAATTCCCAATCTTAGTTACTTAGGAAAAATGTGAATTTGGTGCTAACCCATGAAATTGCATTTTGCACCTTGTAAAGTCGTTATTGGAGCATGTGTGGTTAAACGACACATTGATTTGGGACTAGACATGTGTGGAAAAGGGTAGCTTGGTGTTAATCATGGATCAATGGAGCGTGTGTGGTTAACCGACACATTGATTGGATGATTTGTAACATTAAGTGTACCAAACTAATTTTCATGCTTATTTACACCTTGTTTGTGATCCTCAACATCACAATCACAAACTTGAAGGGCATAATCGAGATTAAACATGTCATTGAAAAGTTCAATGAATCTCAAAAGATCTAGGAATTTCAATTCATTTAAAACCTAAAATTTGTTTTTCGTTTTTCATGGTGGAAATTGGTAAATTGTACTTTACCTACCTTTAAATATTTAAAAATTGGATTACGACATCCCTCTTCCGAATTGTAGAATGCTCAGGGCCGGTCTAGACGATGGGTAACCTGGGCGACCGCCCGGAGCCCACGACTCCAGGGGGCCCAAAATTTCTCAGCTATGTAGTGTATATATATAAAAAACTTATTACTAAAATAATTTTTAGAGCCTAAATTTGGTTCAAAATTAAACTAGCTCAAAAGATAAACAATTTGACTTGCTTGTTATTGCTAATTGAACGTGTTTATAGTGAAGAATAAACGATATTTTTTTTGAATCTTTATTATATTTGTCTTTAAGAGGTCTTTTTTTCTTTTCTCCCTGGGCCCCATATACGTGTGGACCGACCCTAAGAATATTGTGTTGGGTTCTAGCCTTAATATTTCATGTTGGGTGTTATATTAAGGATGTAAATCAACTAACTTGAACCCATTGTAGATGTCTAGTTCAGATAACTATGGTCTTCCCGAATCTTATTGAAAAAGCTTTCTGCATGAAGATGATATTCCACAATATCATACTTCACTTCCTCCACCTCCTCTAATAATTTTCCCTAACCCACATGTTCAAAGACTTGAAAAGTTCAAGGTCACTGAAGCCCTATTGGAAAGCCATCACCAAGATGGAAGGTCTGTGTGTTTACATGTCTTGGAGATGAAGTCACACATTGACAGGCTGGGAATGTTAGGAGTCATTGTGTCAAGGAAGTTGGTTGTTGACTTGGTTCTTCAATCACTTCCCGAGTCATATTTTCAGTTTGTTAAAGACTTCTATATGACAGACCGCAACGTAACCCTTAGTTATCTTACCTATTTACTTATTGCTGTTCAATCTGTAATGATTTGGCGCACTGGTAATGCAAATTTGATTGGAATATCTACTTATGTGGACATTGACAATGGAAACACTAAAAGTCCAGAAAAGTTTTCTCTTCCCAATGGGAAATAATCAAAGAGAAAGGCTATATCTGTGAATGTCCCGTGTACCATTCCAAAAGAGTCTGTTTGTTTCTATTGCCAAGAAAAGGGACATTGGAAGCGAAGCTGCCCTACCTACCTGAGAGATCTAAGAGAGAGAGGTTGATTTATTATTTGACTAATAAATTAAAATAAACAATTTATTAATATATTATGAGAATAATATATTAACTAGAAATACTAATATTTAATTAATAATTAATCAGAAATTAATTGGAATTGATTTCGGGATTAATGGAATTAATTAAAAGTGTAGTGTCTAAAGTGAAATTATTCAATAGTTGAAAAAAGGCTCCAGAACCTTACACCAAGAGGGTGGATGGTTTCTAGATGATAATCTAAGGTTTCTAGATTATTCCACGTGGATAAATAAAGAGTCGGATAATTACGAATTTGAAATATTATTATTATATTCAGATTAGGGTTATCCACGACATCCTTTTACCACAATATAAGGGATCCTAACCCTATTATTTTAGGCCACTCATACCATAGAGAGCTAGGCTGAAAATTCCTTCCTTCTCCCTCTTCTCTCCATAATATCCTTCTTTCTTGTGTTGAATGTGAACCACTAGAGGCACAACGTTTGTGGTGCTTTCTTCCAAAGCTTCAAAAAATCAAGGATCATTGTTATTTGCTATAATAATAATAAGGTATATAATCGTAAACCCTTTTATGTGATATTCGAAAATAGCCTAGGGTTCCTAGGATTCTTAGTTTGATGTTCATAGTTATAGGTTCAATAGTGAAAACATAGATCTTGTTTTAGGTTGCATGCGCACTTAAGAGTTTAAGTTTGAGTCTTTTATGCCTAAAACCCATCATTCTCAACCTAAGTCTCTTTTCGGATTCTCAACTCACAGTCTCATTTATTACAAGACTTTTATCTAGTCAAAACATAATCTTTATTAATTGTATAATGTTCCGATTAATCAACTAAACACTTGAATTAAACATCTGTCATGCCATGTTATAAACATGCATACTATGTCTCTCTATGGTCCTTCCTTTGTGAACAGATCAATTGGACATAATTCCAATGATGATCATATCACAATTCCAAATCCCTATTACAAGTGTAAGAATTCAAAATTATTGTCACCACTAAATGTGTTATAGTCTAACCTTGCATGCAATATCCTTTTTATGATGACGTGGCGTCAAAGTCACTGAGACATAGCCAACGATGTCACAAAATGCTCCATTGAAACTTTCTTACTAAAACAATTTCATGGTGATGAAGTATCGAATTCAAGGTAACTCCTTGAATACCTTCCTTATGTTAAGGTTTCTAACTCACATGTAGATTTCAATAACCAACTACTATTATGGAAATATTTCTATAGTCCCATATGACCATTAATTCTGAACAAGAATCACCTCCGCTCAGAATTATGTCAATATGGTCCGTCCAAATACTATACTTCCAACTGTCCATAAGCAACCAATCTTTTGGTAAACCTCGGACTGTTCTTGATAGCTTTTAACAACTTTAGTCACATCTTGTTCTAGTCCTTTTTCCTCCTCAATGCCCTAGGCATTTGAAAAAACCAGAACAAGAGAATATTGTAGCATATGTAATCAAACATATATCCGAAGCATATGAGACTTGATTTATAATGTCTTATACAAAGACCTCATATATGTTCAGTCTGTTCCTATAATATTTCCATATATCGAA
Organism: Lactuca saligna; assembly: GCF_052625555.1. NCBI lineage: Eukaryota > Viridiplantae > Streptophyta > Magnoliopsida > Asterales > Asteraceae > Lactuca > Lactuca saligna. Next base: position 21,072,481 of record NC_136425.1, on the reverse strand, counting down.
TTTCCTATGTTGAAACATTTCAACACTATATTCATATATGTCCACGACTAAGTTTTATTAAATCCTTCAATCTAAACTTTTAGATTTTAAATGAACTATGAGTTCCCTCCCCCCTAAGCTTATCATAGTGAAACAATTCCAAACTTTGCAACTTGCAGATTTAAAAAACTTTGTTTCCTGCAAATAGTATTGTGAACTTGCAAAACTTAGCATAACAATGATGCTTCTATTAGCATAATGATTATGCTCTATCTGCATAACAATTATGCTCCCACTTGCTTTGACATGTACCTAGAAATCAACTAGACTTCCAGAAATCAATACTTTTTTTTTTTTACTTTCTTACTAAAGTGAAGATTTATGATATGTAATGCTTTGATAAGTCTTCAACCAGACTTATCAAGCTCATACGCTTTCATTAGATAGCATATGTGTGTGTTTAAACCATTTCAGAACTTATAGTTATAAGTCCTTAACGTTCAATCTATTTCTTGCCATTTTTCACAATTCGAACTATGAAAAGGGATGATGTAACCATCTTGCAAATTTGAGAATGCAATTATCACAACCACTAATCATAATGATATTTATCAACTCTTTAAAATGTACTAGCTAAAGTGTTTCCTCATAACCATTTTCATGAATTAGAGCGAAACGTTTTGCCACCTAGATTTTATGGTGTATGTGTTCGTATCCAAGTGAATTTCTCAATTCCAACCTACAATCATATGATAAGGTTGAGGATGAAATCAAAATCAATTTTAGGTTTTTCCTTTCATGGACTGAACTTTCTTGTTCTTAATTTCTTGCACTCTAGTAGCACGAGGGCATACCAGTGCTTCCGTGTTTTTAAGCATAACACCCATATTAACTAATGTACCATCATTGACCAACGTGCTCTGCCTTTTTTAGTCGAATGAGAACCATAAAAATCATAAACATTGCCAACACAATATGAAGGTGCACATAAACAAGAATGTGTCAATTGTACATGATATGTTATCAACCTCAGGTCGTGTGCTAGTGATAACTAAAAGGTTTATTCTTGATTGACTCCTAAAACTCTTCAAGATCAATAAGACTCCCACTGAATTTTTGACATATAAGTTTGTCTCTCAAGGAGTATTCTTTGATGATCAAAACAAATATTCAAAAGTTAGTATGGATTCTTGTTAAGAAAACACTTCATTGAATTAGTCTTAGTTCACCCTTTGTTTTTAAATCCAAAAACATCACAACTACCAATTCAAAATGTACCGGAGTAAGAAAACATTATTACTACACATTTTATGAGGTGTTATAAACCTACTTAGTACGAAACAAGCTTCAAGATGTGATCTATAGTTACTAGAGTAAGACTCTAAAACTTGATTGGAAACAAAGTATGACTCATCTCTTAACTAAACCATTTCGCCAATATCTGATTCCTCTTATTAGTCAAACAATTGTACTAAGATGTTCTTCAAGGATCAATTTGTAACATGGTTCCATAATCATTAAGATGATCATAAAACATGATATTAAATTACTCTCCTTTCCTTTCAGATTGGAGAAACTTTTATCTTTCTACCTAACATATTCTTCTTATTCGTTCTGTTACACTTTGAAAACTTTTCAAGGTGTTCAAATTATGCTTAATCTTATAAACACAACCATATTTTATGAACCATCAACAAACCATGACGAATAGACTTATCGTCCTTTGTGGTGGATCTATATAGTCCACATCAATGTGTACTAGATCATTTAGTCCTTCACTCGATTCACATAAACATATGATCAACGAATTAATCATGATCTTCTGACGATCAAGCTTCTCATACATCACACAATTCAAATTGTATGACTCCAAGTTTCTGTCCAATTGAAACTTGGGTGATGGGAATTCCTTTTCACTTATTCAATCATAACGTTACCACAAATGGTATAATTAATAATCAAATCCATATTTAACATTGCTAGAAATGTAACCACCAATTTTCATAAATGCCATTGCAAGGAAACATAAAGTAAACTAGATAAAAAGAAAAATTCACTTTATTGATAATGAGCGGAAAAATTATGTCGTCACAATACAAATATATGAAAACTATGTTTCTAGATATTTCCTAAGCAATCTATAATAACTCCTAAGCAGCTACTTAAAAATCTGATCATCGACCTATGCGACCGAGATCCATCTTTCACGATCATATTCAACTTACTCTTCTTAAGCTTCATTCTTTCTCTTAGATTCTGCAAAACATCAAAATGTGACTATCACAACATGTATTAAGAATCTATGAATAGTAACTTAATAAAATAATGGAGTTAAATAGTGGATGTACCTGAAGTAGAGTCACACAACTTGGCTTTGGTATCTCTAAGATCTTTCAGGTAGTCTGGGTAGCTTTGCATCAAATTCCCCTTCAATTAGCAATAGAAACACATTGACCTTTTTGGGATTAACACATGGTACTATCTCAAAATTAGCCTTTCTCTTTAACATATAATCAAATGGTTTCACCTTGGCCGATCCCTTTCCATTGGGAAGAGAAACCTTTTCTGGACTACCAATATTTCCATGTCAATGGAAATGGCAATTTGGGAGATAGATTCTTCAAACATATTTGCTTGACTTGTGCTCTTAAGCATTTCTGCTTTAGCAGCAATCAACATATACGATACAGGAAGCGAAACTAGAACAGGAAGCGAAACTAGAACCAAGTGTGATTTCATTTTTAGAATATGCGCACATACAGACTTTCCATCTGGATCTTTACATGCCAATAGGGCTTGAGTTGTTTCTTACTTTTCAACTTAGAGAATAAATGACTTACAGAGAGTCACTGGAGGAGGTGGAGGAAGAGTTAGAGAAGCATGATTTCCAGTTCCACCATAGCTTGAAGAAGGGAACATTGTTTCACCTTGATCAACATATGGAAGATTATCTTCACATAAAGAAGGAAAACATTTCCGGAAGAATGAGGAAGACCATTGTTGTCTGAAATTAACGTGTCAGTTAACCACACACGCTCCATTAATTCAATGATAATTTACGAGACACCCATTTCCAACAATATTAGTCCCATATTAGTGTGCCGGTTAACCACACACGCTCCACTAATGACCACTAAGGTGCAATGCGCAATTTCATGGGTTAGCATCAAATTCACATTTTCCTAAAGTAACTAAGAACAAGATCTTATAAAATGGTTTAGTTACTTTATCGTTATACTTTTAATGAGGATTACTTGTCCTATTAAACCCGTTCGGCTAACAAACATGTTTTTTAAACTCCCTTTATTGTATGACTTCGTGAATGAGGCGTACTAGCAATTCGACTGACTTTTCTTATACGTATAATATAAATTATTCTCTTAATTATATATATAGTATAAGGTGCATTTAAACATTTTAAAATTCCAAGGATTTAATCTTTTAATAAATTAAACTTTTAATTTAGTTAAATTTAAACCAATTATGGTTTTATTAATTATCCTTTAATTAATTAAATTAATAATAAGATCTATAATGATGTATTTTAACTTTTCTAAATAATAAGGTTTTTAATCTTTTAAATTTTCAAAATTAAAAAAAAATTAATTAAATTTAAAAGAAAGTTGATTTAATAATTATCTATTAATTAAAACTTTTAATTAATTTATTAAATTATCTAAGGATTATCCAATTAAATTAATCAAATTATTTTAACCTAATCCCTATCCCTTAGATCTTGAAAATATGAGAGAGATCTTACAAAATCTTTCAATTATCTTAATAAAAAAGAACAAGATAATTACCAAAAAATAAAAAATCTCACCAAATATCTAACTTCCATAATATAGCAAATCTTGGGGAGGAAGGAAATCATTTCAATCCTTGCCTTATATTTGAAAATCCCTAGGTTTAGGAACCCTTAGATTTTGAAATTTAGGAAAATCCCTAGGTTTAGGAACCACTAGATTATGCAAATTTTCGAAATTAGGGTTAGAAAACCCTAAATTGAAAAAACCCTAATTCAAATGGGTTTAATTTCCATAAACCCGAATTGTCAAGTTCAAAAAATTGCATCATATTCAATAGAAAAAAAATCTTAGGCTCTGATGCCACTAATGAGTTTTGAGCACAACAAACAATCCATATGTGTGCATGAAACCCTAATTTGTAGGATCTAGGTTTTTCTCTAATTGAATATACAATTATTGAACACAAAAGAATAAACCCTAGGATCTACCTACTATTTTCGAAATTCATATTAAGAGATAGTAGACATACATTTAATTATTATGTAGTAATAACAATATAGATCCAAGAGTTCTTGAAGCTTGAAAGACCTTTGGTAGGAAACGCCACAAGTGTCGTGCCTCTAATGGTACACAAACTAACCTAACAACCAAGGAAAACTATAGAGAGGGAGAGGAGAAGCCTAAATTTCGTCCAAGGCAGTTAGAAGGAAGTCTTGACCGAAATTCAACCCTAATGAGGGTTTATATAGGTGTTAGGAAGTTATTGGATAAGACAAGTATCTTCAACATAACCCTAATCCCTTAACTTCCTCCCTAGGTCATCCAAGGCACCCTTAGAGCCCAAGAAACCCTATAGACACTCTAGATTTCATCCCCCCCCCCCCCTCTCTAGGGAGGTTCTAGAATGTCCCAATGCTTAACTATTGATATTGTCACCTTTAGTTTGCACTTTTAATTAATTCCTTTAACACAAAAATTAATTCCAAATTAATTTCTGACTAAATATTAATTAAACAATATGATTTCTAATTAATATATATTATATCCATAATACATTAATAAATCATTAATTTTGATTTCTAATTAATTTATTAACCAAGCAATAAACTAATAAATCATTCTTCTCTCTCTAGTAGTCATCCTATTCAATTGCCAGGTTTGAAGGCAACCCAAAAGGATTGTGCTACTATAAATTCAAGTTTATATCAATTATAGTTATGAGCTTAGAGACCTAATCCAACACTATTCCCTTATTAGATGATATGTTCCTTCGTTACATGCTCCGTGAACCCAAGTGCTCCATTTAAGTTCCAAGTCTTCCATTGAACTCATGCTCCATGAGAGTGCTCCAAATGGTCAAATTACATTTAAAAACTGATTTTCATTAAAGACTTAATTCAAAATTTTGCTTTAATATAACTCAACATACTATCTCTTTTATAATGCTATCAATAACTACAAAAGAATTTTGAAAATTTTCATTTCATCATTTTAACTATTTATCCTCTCAACTCTTAACTCATCTATTAATACGAGGAATAATGTTTCACATGACAATCAAATAACTCTTTGATTCTTAATAAAAATATCAATCCACTCATAATATCACATTTAACTATGATTAAGATTTTTTTTCTCAAGTTCTCATAATATTTCTTCTTGATGCACTCAGTCAAGAAACCTGTCTTCTTCTTATGTCTATTGCTCTCTCTTTATTGTTGTTCGTCCATAGTATTATTCTCTACCTATTTACTACTCTTGTTGTGTTATGTATACAATGTGCCACTTATTCTTTTTCAAACACTTCTTACATTTTCTATAGGTTTAAACAACTCACATTTTCTTTTGTATTTTAATAACTCTAGCTCATCTTTTTCAAAAACTGTGTTGTGATCTCTCAAAAGCATACCATGTATTCTAATTAGAAATTTAAATATAGCAACCTACTTAATCGTGTCGCTGTCCCTCCTTAATTGCATTGCAAACCTAATGTACATTGTCATCTTTTCCTTAAAGTATTACTCTGAATCTTTGGCGGAGGTTGACTTTAACTGATAGGGAAAATGATCCCAGTGATTGCAATCAAACACATTATTCTCTATATACCCCTCAACAACTCTAGTTTAATATCTATGTTCGATAATTCCAACTCAAATATATTCATTTCTTCTTTTGGTAGTTTTAACTTTAACAACCAAAATTTATCATCACACATTCACTTAAGCATATTTAACATATGAGTCTCAACCCTATTAAACACAATAAATTTATCAATTCCACAAATCCTAAATAAGTTATCTCATATACGACTCGAAGATACCATAATTACATAACACCTGAGAATTTTAGAAATGATAAGTCATTTAACTCATTCACACATGTTGAACATATCACATTCCAACTCTATTTGCAATGCGATATACCAAAGTGCATTGTTACTTTTAACTCTACTATTACAACTGTATTGTTTACAAATTAATCTTGTTATTCAAACAATTTTAGATATCTATAACATATTCTTACTAATGTTAATTTTAAAGATATGAAAATTTATTCACACATTCACGGAAATGACTAAATAACATTTATAGTCAAATTAATTTCTCAATATCACTAACACATAAAGTTCACATAATTATAGACAACAACTCTATGATGCCAAAAACTCATTTATAATAATAATAATAGTTTTCTGGCTACTCAAGCTGTCATTCAAACTAACGATTATCAGTAATGGATTTCGAGCTACTCTAGCTACCATTACAATCTTCACAAGATCCTCATTGTGTAACCTCACTTTTCGTATTACTCGATATCACAAGAAACTCGACATGTGATATATTTTATCTAATCGTTCTACACCACTATATACGTTCTTGACTCTCTATTCTCAATATATATAAGAGATACACTCAACTTTTTACTCTCTATTCTCAATATATATAAGAGATACACTCAACTTTTTACACTATATAGCTATAATATAGTTATATCACACTTGCTTAAAATATTTTGCCACAAATACGCGTTATGTGGTTTACCGTACTTATTCTATCTACTCTTCGAGAATTATCACAAAAGATTGTATTGTGATTCACCGTACTCTTTATTATACTAATGGTTTAAAATTCTCATTCTTATTTCCCGTTTATGTCGTGAGAGAGTTTAGTTAGAGACTTTTTTGGCACTACTTATTTTCGACTTATATCTTCTGAAGTTTGAAGGCTCTTTTGCTGAAGCTCTGTTTCATCTCAAGGGGATATTCTGAAACCATTTTCTTGCATAATCTATGTGTTTCTCTTAATGTAACCTTTTCTGAAAGTGTTGGGTTTGACCATGTTGCACTAAGGTAGTAATTTCCTTTTATGCAACGTTTTTCTAATCATCGTGGCATGTTTATCGGTTTATATGAGATCCAAGAATACCATTAATTTTATGGTTATTAGATGGTAATTAGGACTCCCAATTCATAAGCTTTTCTAAGCTTTTCTTGTAGAGTTTTATAGTATGATCATTATGATTTTCGTGAGACTATTATATTAATTAAGCCTATTATATTAATTAAGCCGACCTTTATATTGTCTATTATCATTTAATTCATTCATCTTCTTTCTCTTCTCTCCTTAGGGTTTTATCAATGATGTAATCCTTCAATAGGTAGTGGCCATTCATAGTGGTTTTTTTTCCAACTCTGGTATCTAGTGTTCGTGTGCTTGTGTTTCTTTTGCATAAATTATTTTATAACAGTTGTAAAGAAGATAAAAATACAAACAACATTAAACACGAACATGTTGAAAAAGAGAAAATAACCAACATATACATGTTATAATTTAACAAAGGTAACAAAAAACAAAAAAAAAACATATCAAATAAGTAAACATGCATATTGACATATTCTCCAGCATCTCACGATCTCCCGATTCTTTAATGATTTCATGCCACAAACCACCCTTATCGATGTGTAACACCCATTACATTAAGCTTGTTATAGAGTAGAACCAAAAACCTGACTAAGTCCAACAAATAACTAGCAAAATAGCCTAAAAATTGACATCTTGGAAAATGGAATCAGTTAGCCATCATGAACATATCTGAATGAGAAAGAGACAGATGGGGGGGAATTTGATTATCCACCAAGCTCCGCATGACACTTAGGCACCAGGGTTCCTATATGATAAGCAACCCAAGAAATCGCTATGAATTTCTGGAGAAGGATGTTTGACCAACCTGGGATTTCTCTAGATCTTTGTCACTAATAAATTGCTGGTCGATGTATTCCATTTTCAGCTTCTCATGTGTGGTTATCTGGTTGTTGAACCTCATTGGAAAAGTGGTATGGTGAAGCCTGATCGGTTGAAAACCCTCTCTCTAAGACAGATTTGGGAGAACTTGATGTAACATGAGCTTGTCTAATGGCTACTTCAGTTAATCCATCAGGTGATTCTTGTAACTGATTGCTTTGTACAATATCCGAATTCAATGATTGTGGCCTGTTGCCCATCTCTTGAATTGTTGAGGAGGGTAGATCGGTTGATACCACACTGCTTGATATAATCCCATGATTGTCTTCAGGAGCTACATAATGTTCATCAGATAAAGGATTTGTATCATCTTCTTCTCCATCTGGTTTCAAGGCTACTTCCGAATCCGATTTAGATAGGTTTGACAAGTTTAACCAACTTCCTTTTTCTTTGTCTAAATCCAAGTCCTTTAGAGAATTTTCTTCGTCAGAAAGCTCAACCTGCAAGTCAGAAACAATGGAATTGCTTGGTGCGTGGCCTATTCTCTTCTTGCCCCCATAAAAGAAGACAATATCAGCTTTTCTCTCGTCCAACATTGTTGATGGACTACAATCGAATGAATTAGCATTTCTTTGTAGACGATTTCCTTCTGAAATAGAAGCCTTGAGGTATGCATCAATTTCTTTTGTTCTTTTCTCGGTTCCATCTTCTTCACCTTCTTCTTTTGGATTATCATCTACTACGAAATGAGACAAGGTTAAATTACACACATCAAAGATTTTATTGGGTATTATAAAATCAGAACGAAAATTCAATACAAGAAAACCATGCATTGAAGAATCTTTAAAAATATTATGTCAACCGAATCCGTCGTGAAAAAGGGCGATTGATTCGTCGCTAAAGGGGATGTTTTACTTACCAATGGTTGTAGCTGCAAGTGCCGCAAGGGTGAAGCGCTTGGTTGCAAGATCTTTGTAAAAAGACATTTTGCGATTATCATGAGTGGCATCTGGATGTGAAAAAGCACCCAAGCTGAAGCTTTGATGCCTACAAAACATCGGTTCTTTGTGTTGATTAGCTGTTAACTCTTCATGAAAGTTATCCCCAGAAAGATCAGGTTTTTCTTCATGGGGATCATAAGGAAGATCAAAAGGATTGCGTGTCGCTAACAAAGATGGAGCTGAACCAGGTGACTTCTTACCACCTGAATTGACTTCCAGAAATGGATTTATTTTGACGACTTTAATGGCAGAAATTTGACCATTATTGTTATTTTCTGTTGTTGCATCTTTATCCTGAAAACCTAGATTTTTTTTCGATCTTCTTCTCTGCATCAGACCCTCCAACCTCTTGTTTCTTTCAGTTTCTAAAAGCCCAAGATCCATTACATTCTTTTGATCATCTTCTGCCCATCGCACAGTCTTATCTTGTGGGTCATCACCTTCGTCGGCAGAGAAATCCCAACATCCTCCTTTCACTTCATTCTTATGATCATCATCATTAACATGATTACCATATTTTCGGTAGTCATATGAGGACGAACATTCATGTCTTCCAACAATAGATTCAACATTCACCTCTCCTATATTTGTCGGCTTTTTCTCAAATAAGGAGCTCTTTTCAGCCAAAAGTTCGCTCAAACTCTTCGAGAAAATGTCGTCATTGTCCTCAAAATCTGTATCGCTATAACAAAAATTATCAGTTTTCGTGTTGGTGTTTCTTCGACTAAGGTGGGTACGATCACCATATTTAGATTTGAAACTCCTGCGAGACTTTGCAAACTTTTTCCTTTTATCATCTTGTTCAGCCTTTTTAATCTTTTGACGATCAATACCCAATAAAACTCTATGAACAATAAACGAAATTCCAACAAGGGGGGAAGAATAGATTAAAAATGTGTATACTAAAGGCATGAACATATACGAAAGGAAGAACAAAAGCAAAATACAAATCGGAATTGGGTATTTCTTAATACAAAAGAAACAATTTTTACACCATATTTTCACAATTTTAGTATGACTTGCATCCATGGTTATCTTTATATTCCTATTCGCACCATACCCAGAACTGCAGAGGTAATTAGATCCACTCAACAAGGCTTACCACAAAAAGAACAAAACCCTTGCAGGGGAATCAAAATAGGGAAGAAGCGATCAATGTGAGGGATGTCGATCATATGAATATTAGAGAAAACAAAGGGAATTTTTCTGTGCATGTATTAGTTACTTGACCTAGAAACGGATAATGAAAGATTGTCTGAATGATAAGGGTCAGATCTTTTAAGGGGTCGTAAATTCGTGAGAGATTTCTGTGGCTGTGGCTTTGTTAGATCCTCAAATTTAGGACGTTCCTTCACTCTCTGTCTCTCTTATTAAGCTCACACATACTCATCAAGATCACCAAAGATTATTCCGAAAATGTAATTCCCCGCCTATAAGCTTTTAAATATAATTCACCATTTTAAAAGTTGTTGAGAAAATTTGGTCCCAATTCATTGTTTAATATTAAAACAACCTATGAAACCTATGATCACGATGATAACCATGAGCAGGAACCAATAATACGTAGATGTTGCCATGTTTACACACAATCAGAGAAAATACTTAAATGTTGAATACAAAAATGTCTTGCTTTAAAGATTGATTAGACTCGTTTAAATACTAGTAACATATATGTAATTATTTTTTTTATTACATTCTTTTTTTTTTTTGTCATTTTACAGATAAAAGGAAACTTGAATACATGTACTTATCAAAATTACAATTATTATTTTATTATTTATGGTATTATTTTCCATTTTGTTGTTATGTGGTATTACGATTCACTTTTTATTAGGATTGACAAGCAAGTAGAGAACACTCGGGATCTTGTTCATCATTTATTTTATTTTAACCATATATAAAAAAAGCTTATGAAAAATATTATTCACTTCAAACATTATATTATATTTAATTATACATCAATTAACAAAATGTTTCATATTAATTATGCTACTAAATATAGGGTTTACCGTGAAAAATATTATTAGGTACCAACTTGCCAAATTATACCGTGTAAGTTTAAAAGTGTTCTTAATTTATTAATAGTGCACTAATAAAAATAAACATCACTTATCTTATGTTAAGAGTTTAATCTCTCCTTAATCTTAATTTGCCAATTCCGTGAAAATTTTATTGTTATGGCTCATCATATTCTTAATTTTGCATCAACTATATATCTGAATTAGGGCTGTAAACGAACTGAACGTTCGGCGAACCGTTCGTGAAATGTTCGGCAGGAAGTTCGTTTATGTTCGTTTATTTAATAAATAAACGAACATGAACAAAAATTATCGTTCGTTTAGTTAAATAAACGAACATGAACAATGGTCTCGTTCGTTCATTTATATTCGTGAACGTTCATTTATGATGTTCGTTTATGTTCGTTTATGTTCGCTCGTTTAAGTTTATTTATATTCATCTATATTCAATTATTTTTTATTATATTTTTATATATGTTCGTTTATGTTCATATATGTTCAATTGTGGGTTTTTTATCTTTGTTCGTTTATGTTCGTTTAGCATGTTCACGAACATAAATGAACGAACATGAACAAAGTAATTTGCTAAACGAACGAACATAAACAAGAAAATCTCGTTCGTTTATCCGTTCGTGTTCGTTTGTTGTTCGGCTAACTTAAACGAACGAACATGAACAAGACCTTGTTCGTGTTCGTTTGGTTCGTTTACAATCCTAATCTGAATCAATGAAGTTTGTGAAGTTCTATATTAAAGAGAGACTAAGTTAGTTTACTATATATATATATATATATATATATATATATATATATATATATATATATATATATATATAATTAGGTTCAAATGTTTTCAACAAATATTGTGTGTCTAAATGCACCAATGAAAATTCAAGAAATAATAAATAATTAAATAAATCATTAAAGGGTATTTTGGACCTTTTGTACTTTTAATTAAGGAAATCATTTAATTGAAATCCTACAATTATGGAAATAAAGTAAATATATTTGACCTAATCTTCCACCTTCGTTTCCTGCCTGGAACATCACCACTACAGAGAAGAAATTCAGCGACTTCCCACTGCCGATCACAACCACCGACGTCTCTTTCTTTATCAGAGAAAATCACTTCTCCCTGCAATACGAACCATTATCTTCTTTATTTACCACCAGCACCACCCAGTTCGACCAAAACAAACGCATTATCTATATCAAGGTTCTTATTCTTTTTTCTATCTTAAATTCCTTAAATTCTTTTGCCTTGCATCCATTCTGTCATAACTCACAATCACATTCTTCACCATTACTATCGATTTTACTGGTTTTGCTGGCCATAATATCTCAACGGTTGTTGCTACAAGTTGTTCTTATTTATTTATAAGTAATTGTTAAATTTTTGAAGTTTTAATAATGGTATGTCATAAAGAAATTCATCGTAAGGGTATGTATAGTCGATCAAAATGAAACTCAATCATAAAGTTGGACCATTAATTGAATATAGCTTCGTTAAAACTTAAATCGTCAAAATTCCAACTATATTTTAAAATATTTAAAATATTCTATATATATATATATATATATATATATATATATATATATATATATATATATATATATATATATATATATATATATATATATATATATAGTTATATAGTTATGTTTATTTGAAACCATCATATTTTTTGAAACATAGGGACGCAATCTTAGCCATTCATTCTGAAGATCAAAAAAAATATTTTTAAAAAGAAAAATAAATGAATTTTTTCAAAAAAAAAATATTATTTTAGTCATTCATATTATCCAAAATAAAATAAATTAAATTACTATTTTTTTCAAATATACTTATATATATATATATATATATATATATATATATATATATATATATATATATATATATATATATATATATATATATAGGGTCCGTTCCTGAGATGACTCATTTTAAAGTGAGGACTCATGAGTATACCTTAAAAGAATTGAAAAAAATATAAAAAAATAAAAATCATAAAATCAAGCATAGATCTATGTCCGAAAGAAAAAAAAGTGGAAAAAGAATTTATATCATTAAAATTGATTCATTATTCAATTTTAATTTTTTATTTTGCATCATTATGATCCATGATTCAATTTTAATGATTCAATTTTTTTTTTTTTAACTTTTTTCTCCCGTACATAGATTTATGTTCGATTTTATGATTTGTATTTTTTTTAGATTTTTTTTTCAATTTTTTAAGGTGTCTGTTAGGTGCAATTTGCACACCTTTTAGTCACTTTTTATGCATCTATTTAATATAACTGTTCTTCATTTTTCTTGCATTTCATCATATTCATGTCAGTCTCTAGAACAACCTTATTTCCACACTTTCATGTCTTTTTTAGGTAAACCAGTGGTTGGGATGTGCCGTGAAGCATTTGTGAAGATTTCAGGATGATTGGGCGAAGAAAGAAAAAGTTGAAAAAATGAAGTTTGGAATTGGAGTCGGAGGGGTACACGGGCCGTGCTGGATTTACACTACAAAAGGAGCACGAGTCGTGTTGACCAGAAAAGGGGTTGTTAACTACACTGAGCACGTCCCATGTCAATTTGTTCTATTTTGACACGGATCGTGTTGACCCAAATGAGCATTGTACTTTGGAATGAAAAGTCGAGGATTGCTTGCCATTTCCCACTCAACACGACCCGTGTTGATTTGTTCTACTTCGGCACGGGCCGTGTTCGACCAAAAAACCAACTTTTACCTGTTTTTTCCTATTTTTCATATCACGGGAATTGGGTCATTTTTACACCTATACAACATATCAGAGCACTATTGGTGACGGAATTTCGAAGTTTTTTGCAATGATTTGATCGTTTAACATTTGGAAACATTATTTCTCTTATTTGTAAGTTGTAATTGCACATCATTTCCATCTTTACAACTTGTGATTTTGTTCAAGCCATGTATGGCTAGAACCCTAGTTTCTTCAAATTCATGTTTTGACTTCTTGGTTATGATTTCAATCATATGACTTGATATTTTCTTTTAATTTCTGTCTAGTGAAATTGATTTTGCTTTAATCAAATGTTTGATTCTAATTGTGATTCTTATTGACCATTTGAATTAGGGTTAGGTCATTCAAGTTATTCATTTTGCAAAATCTGTAATTGTTTTGTGAATTGGACTAAGTAACAAGCATTAAATTGATTTCCAATGAATGAATTTAGTGTAAATCTTTTCACACATTTTTATACACCCGAGTTTGTGAGGAGTATTAGGTGTTGTTGGGAACATTCACATAAAGTTTAATGCAATATTTTAATGTAATTCTAAGAGCTTGTTTAGATTAGGTTAGTAGGGTTATGGTTAATCAAAGAGCTTGTTTTGGTTAACTAATATGGTGAATGCGAAGTTTTAAAGCTTGTTAACACTTACAAGTACCAGCTTAGATAGAATTAAGCTAGTGTTATGTCATTTTGGAATCGCATTGCCAAGTTGTGATACATAGAGTTAGAGTCTTTACCATTTCTGAATTTAATCCATTTACTTCGTCAATTACTTTTGTCTTTAATTAGTTGTTTTAATCATTGCATTCAAAACCCCCATCTTTATTGTTAATGATCAAAATACTTTGCACAAAGAGGTATAGACCGATTGCCCCGTGTCTCTATGGATCGACCCTACTTGCCTTATACTACCTTTTAGTGCAATATTGTAGTATTCTTTTGGAATATATTGTTGGGTTTGACATGCCTAACGGCGTCCTCACGAGTCTTCACTTTAAAATAAGTCCTCAACCGATCCTGTGTATGTATGTGTATATATATATATATATATATATATATATATATATATATATATATATATATATATATATATATATATATTACTATGTTTACTCTAATAAATAAATATTTTTTTGTCACATATCATTTTATGGTTTTTTCAATTTTATTAAATTTCATATAATATTTAATCGTAAAAATATATTATATCAATTTTATTAATGGACATTCATTTTAATTTCAAAATTACTAAATTAAAACATCATTAGTTTCCTTTGTTTATCTATCTAAATTATTTACTTAAATTTAAAAGAGAAAAAACCCTTTAGTTTTAATAATTAAATGTTTTTTTTTTCACTTTTCTTATAAATTCAAATTTCTCAAATGTTTAGAATTTCATATTTAATTTTTCTTTTAAATAAACTAATGTAATACATAGGTCTAACACCTAGTTGCATAATCAAGTGCTTAATTAAACATGTATATTGATTTTTTTTAACTTAGTGTATATCCATCCACAAACTTTGTTATCAAAGTTAGTTTTTGTTGATTTATGGCATCCCTAAATTTGCGGGCAATTTAAAATGTTTATTTATGCTTATTTAAAAATCAGAGTATCATTTTAAAAAAGTTGCATTGTGGAATTTGCTCCCCGAAAACATGATAAATATATTATCAAAGCATTTCCAAATAAATGTATTTTGTTTATATTAAAACTTTGGGATGTCATTATCAATACAGAAACATAAGTATAAATAGACTGTATATTCATTTACACTAATAATCTACATCTTCTTTAATCTCTCAGTGTAATGTAGCGTCGTATCGACATCTGTGAAACAAATAAACTAAGTGGGCCAGGTTGCGAAACTTGGTAAGTACATATGGTTTTCAACCTACAATAATAAAGTTATTATGTTTAATCATCAAACAGTTAATCCCAATTACCTATCCCTATTATCTTCTTTATTCTTAAGCATCTTCCCTAATAATCATCTAAACCTCAATATTCATTCGTAAGGATTGTCCTAAGGAATAGGCATGAAGTCCATCGATATCAGGGTTTATATAACAGGCACTAAGTCCATAGTCGTCGATGTTCATTTGTGAAGGACTAAATCCATAGCTGTCAATGTTTATTTCTTTTATATATTGACATTATTATTTTAGGGAGTCCACCAACAATACATATCAATGGGTTCTTAGAGTACATCTAGTGAACACATCATTCACAACACCTACAGGTTGTGCGTCTGCTAGTGTTCCACTAAAGTATCTAGAATAGTTCATGGTTGTCATCATCTTTGCTAGATGACTGGGCCATCGCTTCTCATCATCTTTCACCTCGCATCATCTATATCATCTGTCATCTCTCTTCTCATCTCATCTTTAATCTACTCATCTTTACCCATCATAATTATGTGTATAAAATATGTATACAATTTAAATCGAATAAAACCTGTATATTTTGTTCATCCAGTATAGATATTAAGAATACATATATTATGTATATATAGCACGTAATTTATATTAAATACTTCATATCTATGTGTGAGATGAAAATAAATATTCATTCACTTGTTAAAGTGATGAGTCAAAATTCGGACAACGCTTCGCTTTTAACAATCATTTTTTCCTTCGGCGAAACCTAGCATTATTATTGCTAAGTTTTAGTCTAATATTTATTATGACTAATTAGCTCAAGGTCTACGAGCGTTATTGTTTTATAAGTGTTAAACAATACTTTTCAACCACTATGTACAGACATAGGTCAGACATGAAACACCGGAGGGCAGGACCATTTTGGCATTATAGTATTTCTGAAATCCAACAACTCTATGCGGTATTTCAAACCATATTCCCCATACCGCAAGTAGTTAAAACATATTATAACGATAATAAACTTAAACATAAACTATAATTGAAGTAGGGTAAACATAACTTACTTATAAGTAGGGCGGAGCTTTAACATTTTATTCGGGGGGGGGGGGGGGGGGGGGGGGCAATGACAAAATTTTATATTTTTGGGTATAAAATGAAACTATAAATGCTATTTAGAACCAAAAAATATGGGGGGTGGGGGTACATCCCCCTTTGGCCTTAATAATGCTCAGCCAATGCTTATAAGAAGGTTTGGCTACAAACCAAGCTCTGCGGGGGCAGAACTTCCGAACCAAAAGCTCTTCTTCTCAAAGCCTTTGGTGCTCCGGTACTCGCCTCAAGCACTTAGGAAGAAGTACTAAGGAAGGAGAGGGAGAGTTTAGGAGTATTGAGAGAGAAAGAAAAGTTGAGGTGTGAGTTTTTGGGGTGATCTATGCTTCTATTTATAGGTTGTCTGGGGCCTCTACGTCGTGATACATGGCTCTCACGTCGTGAGCTTTGCATAGGCACCAAGGCGAAGCCTGGTGCTGACACGTGGTACTGGACACATGTAAAACAACCAATTTTAAAAAGTTCACAACTTCGCATACTAGCTCCATTTTAAGTTCTTTATATCCACACGTAGGTATTGACAAGATCTAAAACTTTCTTTTTGATCTCATTGGCTAATTCTTGATCGATTTTAAATTTAACAGCCTTAGAATATTACACTGTTAATGACCGTGTACAATTCATAACTTCTACATATAGACTCTATTTTTACTGTCTTTTTATCATTGAACTCCTATTAATTTTAGATCATTTTGGCTAAATACCAATTGTCTAAAATTCGAATTTCGTGTTATATATTGCTATGCTAAATCTAGGAAAAAAATCATAACTTACTCATACGAAGTTAGATTTGGATGTTCTATTTGTGCACGTTATCTATTTAACGTATACTACAACTTTCGTTTAGTTCGCTAATGATATAATGTATTTTATCGCAAACTCACTTTTTACGTTTTCCAGTATCGTGTCGATTTTGCAGTAAAACTTTGACATATTATAACTTATTCGTTATAACTCGGATTTTAGCGTTCTTTATATGTACGTAACCCTTGTGAAATATATTATAACCTGGTTAATATTATTTATTCTAAATAATAATATCAAAAGGTTATTTTTGACGTTTATTGTCTCTAAATTGACAAACCCAAATCTGCAAGCGTTACATGACTAGTATGGGATTTTCATAGCATGGTTGATTTTTATGCTCAAGGGTTGTATTTGTAGAGTTTGATAATTGAAAATAAAATGTGCGTTGAGGCCATGTAGGCGCTACCGTGCTCAATTTCGTATATATGACAAATTTAAAAACTCTATGTTACATTAGGAAGTTATTTTTGTATTAATTAGCTTCATTTATTGTATTTCTGTTTCCTTGTTCTAAGAAGTAAAAAAGAAAGAGAAAAAAATACAACTTCCTCTATTTAAACGAACAAGGTTAATCCATAAAGCAAAACATTCAAAATTCCACGGTAATTAAGTATTTGTCCATAATTGTGCTTAAACATGTCTAAGTCCACCTACTTTTGCATGTTGCTTTTCTTCGTTGTTATAGCAGGTTTGTCTCCTTAGTTATCTCATGTCTTCATAGCAAACATATTGTTTAATTTCATGGTGGTAAAACTAACTTTTATTGCTATAATAACAAATAGTTCAAATAAAAATGCAAGTAGTATGGAAACGTAAAACATTATGTTTATGTTATTATTATGTAATAAATTTTATATTTATAGTTTTATGTTATTATTCAACAATAAATTAATAAATAATCATATGTTAAAGCTAAAATTAAAATTTAGTACAAAAATACATATATAAATTTATAATAGAACTATAAGATTCTAATGAATATATATGAATAACTAAACGTTAATATTTATATTAGATTTATGGGTTTAGGTCATTTTTTGTCATTTAACTTTTGGTTTTGTGCTCATTTGGTCACTTAACTTTTTTTTAGTTTTAAAAGGCTATCAAACTTTTGACTTTGTGCTCATTTAGTCACTTAACTTTTGCCTTGGTCACATTTAGTCACTTAACTTTTAAAATTGTGCTCATTTAGTCACTAAACATTTAAATTTTTTCAAAAGTTTAGTGATTAAATGAACACAATTTTAAAAGTTAGATGACTAAATGAGCACAATTCAAAAAATTAAGTGACCAAAACAAAAGTTAAGTGACTAAAATAGCACAAAGTCAAAAGTTTGATGACCTTTTAAAACTTAAAAAGAGTTAAGTGACCAAATGAACACAAAACCAAAAGTTAAGTGACCAAAAATGACCTAAACCCTAGATTTATTTCAGCAATACACATATAAAACATTTATTATAAAATAACATAAATATAATGTTTTTAAGTTTTCATCGTTATTTCCTTTTTTTATTTAAACCAACTTATTTCTCTCTCTCTCTCTCTCTCTCTCTCTATATATATATATATATATATATATATATATATATATATATATATATATATATATATATATATATATATTGTGTTTAATGTGCTTATTCTTTCTCATTTTCAGCTGGAGTTTCAATGGTGAATGGCCAGAAAAGATGCGCTGAAGTGTTGAATCCAAATGATTGTAACCTTGCAGATTGTCGTAAAGAATGTTATGAAAAATACAACGGCAATGGAGTTTGTGAACTTTCTAGCTTTTTCGGCCATTATTCTTGTATTTGTGCTTACAACTGTGGCCCATGAAATCTTGAGATGAAAAAGTTCAAAGTTACTAGGTTTATGGCTTTAATTTATAATATTTAAAATTAGATTTGAATAAAATATATTATGTGATTCTTTTCCCCTTATATGCAACACGTACTCCTATAACGGAATCCTGGAAATAGTGATGTGCTTTTATGCTACATATCAATGTATAATTAATTTTGTAATAGATCATAACCAATATTTCATGTTCACAGGGGAAATCAGTGGAAAAAAAGGTGAAGTAGCACAATCATTACTAGTTATTCTTTCCAGTACAAACTTAGTTTCAACAGTTTCACAGATTCACTATATCAGTATACAAAAATAAAACCAACACAAAATCATCTGGTTTAATGTAAAAAGTGTGTGCTAACTGTGAACCTTAAAGCACTGTAGATACGAAAATAGTTGAAGTAGTTATTCACAGCTACGTTTCTACGACGGTATCACCATTAATCAACATTTTTCCAAGATTTCCCTTTCTTAATAATCATAATTAAATGGGAAAAATCAAAAAGTGCATTGCTATTAAGATACCTTGATGCCAATACATCCATTCACATCAAGTGTTGTGATTGTGTTTGAGCAGAATTCTGAGAAGACCTCTAGACTTTCACTACAAGGATACGGAGCTATGCAGACGACACTTATCCTGACGACAATTGTCGTCGCTAAATTTCCAATTGTATATCTAAATATAGCACAAGCGAAGAATGTGAATGTGAATGTGCGCGGCAAAAGAAGAAACTTAAATTTGTACGATGAATATGAAAAAAAACAAGTGTAGGCCTTTGGATTTGACAATTGATATCTCCGGGCGGACGTATCGATTTATAGGGGATAACGGGCAAATGCTTGTCAGACTGATCTCAAATCTGGTGGGATCACAAGTACCGTTGCATTATCATATTTGGCATCGTGTTCCTACCAAATACAAAGATGATTTATATTCCAAGCTACAGGTAAGTATACAATATATTTTATAAGTATTGAATTTTACACTTATTAAATATTTTTTTACTAATCAAATATGTTTTTCCTTTTCCAGACTTATTTTGATATTAATAGGTATTTGGGCACAAACTTGTGGGAACCCCTTCGAGCGGGTATCCATAAAGATATACAAAGAGTTTATCGAGAGCGCAAGTAAAAGATAAAAAAAAAACATTTTGATAGAGTTGGTGGATATCAAAATGTGGAAAGGGCAAGAAGATATCCACCGCCGAAGCTTGGAACGATATGATTGATTTGTTATTTTTGACCGATGAATACAAACGCACGTCAGTCAAAAATAAAGTTACTAGGTCGAAACTTTCGCACACAAGTGCTCATGCTCAACGACATCATTTAGAGGTAATAAAATACATTAGTATTATTTATAATTGTTATTAACATTTGTACAAATATATTTATTGGTTTTTCACTTATTATAGGAAAAAATGAGAATCAAGCAGCAAAATATGGGAAAATGACCTTTGAGGGTAATAAAGTGTTCGTCTTGTATTCATTAGGTCCCTTATCTTTTTTTTTGTCTTTATTATACCATTGAACTTATAATTTCTGCTCACCAAAGCCATCGCAACCGGTTATCACCTGTTTTACCGGTTACCACATTTAATTAGAGATAACATGTCATATTACGTGTAATTAGAACACATTTAATTACCGTTCCTCTTTCTCCCGCTTTCTCCTTACAATTAGGGTTCGTTAAATTGAAGAAAAAGTTCAATCGAAGCATACGGTTAGGAAATTGAAGAGAACTGGTGAATGCGAGTGTTATCGTGAAGAAGACGGCCTCCGATTCCAAACAACGTAAGTATTTAACGGTTTATATACATTATAATGGTTTATTCGCACCAAAACCATTAGTGTGTTGTTGTTTCAATCTGTGATGTCGATTTTGGTGCAATGGATCTCGAAGACTTTAACTTGTTCATTACAAAGTTGATTGAAGGCAATTGTGATAACGTATATTATTGCACTAGAAATGAACCATTGGCAGAGGGTATTAGGGGAATTGGGAATGATGCTGACTACTTTGCGTTTATGAAACGAGTTATAGTGATGAAGCTAGTCTAAGAATGAATGTGTATATAGACCACGAAAATGAACATGTACTTGATTGGGTTTATATGGAAGTAGTAGAAGATGATGAAGGGCATTATTCTGAGGAAGACCCGGATGATGATGAAGATTCACAACTTTCTGATGATATTTCATATGAGCATGAAGCAGATGATTACATTCCTTCTCTTGACAAGACTATTGGTGATGAATTCTTACATCGGGTGTCAAGTATGTGTAAGGATAAAAATGATGAGGCTGAAACTGATGAGGTTGAAACCAAGAATGGAGATGACAAACCAGTGTACCCTGTCCATAATGAGAACCAGAAATGGGACAAAATGGTGCCAATTCTAGATATGAGATTCTCTAACCCCATGGAATTGAAAAATTGTTTGACTAACTATGCAGTGAAGAATGGGTACAGCCTTTATTTTGAGAAAAATGATAGTCAAAGGTTATTAGTGGGATGTTGTAAAGATAATAAGAACCCCTCTTGTCTTTTTAGACTGTGGGCTTCCTGGATGAGTAGTGAAAGGTCTTTCCAAATTAAGTCCGTTGATGACCATAAATGTTCAACAGTCTTCAAACTTGGTTCCATTGTAACATATAAATGGATTGGAAAGCATTTTAAGAATCAACTTGTGAAGAACCCCAAAATGAGCATAAGGAAAATGAAAGCCAAAGTAAGTACAAAGTTTAACTTGATTGTTAGTGTCACTCAATGTAGAAATGTTGTGAGATATGATTTAGATGAGATAGAGGGTAGTTTGATAGAACATTATGGTAAAGTATGGAGTTATGGAGAAGAAATAATGAGGACAAATCTTGGTTCAATAGTAAAGATAGATGTGAATGTCATGCCTGATTCCACCACTTACTTTTCTAAAACGTATGTTTGTTTTAAGGGTGTGAAGGATGGTTGGATTGCATCATGTAGGAGGGTAATAGGGGTAGATGGTTGTTTTTTAAAGGGTATATGTAGAGGCCAACTGTTAGCAGCTATGGGTAAGGATGCAAACAACCACATCTTCCCTATTGCATGGGCTGTGGTGGAAGTTGAAAATAAGGAAACATGGAAGTGGTTTCTTGACCTCCTTCTAGATGACATTAAAGTGGGAATTGGTCATGGATTGACTCTCATATCAGACCAACACAAGGTATATTTCTGTTTTGTTTTGTTTAAGTTGAATCTTTTCGTTATGTCATCTATTTCATGCTTTCTTTCAGGGATTAATAGAGGTTGTCAAAGAAAGGGTTCCAGCAGCAGAGCATAGACAATGTGCTAGGCACATCTATGCTAACTTCAAGAAGATATTCAAAGGTGAACAATATAGGAAGTTGTTTTGGGCAGCAGCTGCTAGTACTACTCAACCTAAATTTGAGGCAGAAATGAATTCCATACTAAAAATTGACCCTTTGGCTTATGAACACCTCATGGAAAGGAACCCTAAAAGTTGGTGTAAGGCATTCTTTGAAGTGGACAGGGCTTGTGATGCTTATGAGAATGGAATATCAGAAAGTTTCAACTCTGTTATTGATCTTGCTAGGAAGAGGTCACTCCTCACCATGTTGGAAGAGATAAGGATTTATGAAATGGAGAGGATGTATAAAATGTTGCTAGAGGGACAAAGTTGGGGGAATTTAAAAATATGTCCATCTATAAGATTGAAGATATCAAAGCTAAATAAACAGAAAAGGTATGATATAACTTCTATTTTATAAATATTATATGTCTCATCTATAAGATTAATAGAACTTCTTATTATTGTGGGAAGTTTTTTTTTTTTTTTTTTTTGGGGGGGGGGGGGGGGGGGTTATTCCTTCTGGGATACAACAATATGAGGTTAGCATTGGAAACGATGGATATGTTGTGGACCTTAACAACAACACATGTGGATGTAGATCTTGGCAAGTATCAGGTATCCCATGTGTGCATGCAGTGGTAGCCATTTCATACCTCAAAAGGAATGCAGAGGATTATGTTGCACCATGGTTCCATACAACCATGTTCTTGACTTGTTATAACCATACCATTAATCCACTTAATGGCAGTTCCATATGGCCTGAAGTTACCTACATGAAGTTATTCCTCCCCAAAAAAGAAGGTTACCAGGAAGGTCAACCATTAAAAGGAAAGGGGATCTATCTGAGAGGGAAAGCCAGGGGAAAACAAGGCATACTATCACAAAATCACGTGCAGTTATGAGATGCACCATTTGTAGAGAAACGGGCCACAATAGATCAACATGTCCTACAAGACCAAAAGATGTAGTATCCACTTCACTACCAAAAAAGAAGAAAGCTAATAAATGTAAAATAGAAAAAGGTATGCTATTAAAACAATGTAATTATACTACAACATCCAACTCATTAACCACACCTTTGTATAACAGGTATTGTGGAACCAGTTCAAGTAGATCCAATTCAAGTGGAAGCTCCTACACAACCAGATGATGATGTTCAAGTAGATGATCATGCTCCACATGTTGATGTTCATGTAGATGATCCTGTTAATGATGTCCCTGCTCAACCTGTTGCAACTGGGAAGAGGACTCATAAAGAATTACCAAGATTGGGTTGAGGAGGAACGTTTAGAAGAAAGAAGGAAGCATAAATCACCACCCACTGGTGTTGGAATGAATTTATGTTTTAATATTTTTGTGAAGACAAACTTTTAGTCTTTTAATTATGTAATTGGGAATACTTTTACTCATGGCACATCTTTTGACATATTAGGACAAATGTGGGCACAACTTTTGTAATGGTGCACATGCTAATGGAATCTTACAAGTTTGTCTTCTATCTATATTATATGCTTGGGTGTTATACTTAATCTGGACCATTTTACCCCTGTATCATGTCCAATACACTAACCAGTTAAACACATTTTGAAACCACTAAAAACATCAAACTAACTATCATTAATAAAGAAGATTTAGTCTTAATACATTAAGAAATGTTTGATGTTATTGTTGTGGTTAATATGGACCATTTTACCCCTGCATAATGTCCAATTCACTAACCTATTAAACAAACTAATATGTCTTTTTAACCACTCAAAACATCAAACTATGTTTTTGTAAAAAAGATATAGTCTTAATACATTAAGAAATGTTTGATTTTATTGTGGTTAATCTGGACCATTTTACCCCTGCATAATGTCCAATTCACTAACCTGTTAAACACACTAATATGTCTTTGTAACCACTCAAAATATCAAACTATCATTAGTAAAAAAACATTTAGTCTTAAAACATTAAGAAATGTTTGATTTTGTTGTGGTTAATCTGGACCATTTTACCCTTGGATCACATAAAGACATTAACAATTGATTGTTGTTATACTTAATCTGGACCATTTTACCCCTGCATCATGTACAATTCACTAACTTGTTAAACACATTAATATTTCTTTGAAACCACTCAAAACATCAAACTGTTATTACTCAAAAAGATTTAGTCTTAATACATCAAACAAAATACAACATTGTCTTTGAATACAACTTAATTAGTAAAAAACATTTAGTCTTAATACATCAATAACTATTTCTTAAACACAAACAACAGAAATAACGCTATCATCAGAACTTTATGAGTAAATAGCTTCCATTTGATTTTTACAAACTTTTGTCTAACAACCAAATTCTCTTGTTCCATCTTCATCTTACATATGATGATCTTGTTTTCCAATGTACAAATTTTGAGGGTTAAATTACACAGTTCTTTTTTGTCCTTCCCAGAACTTACTTCATTATCAGGGGTTTCAGGCTCCAACCATTCCCATAACTTGCATTTTGGTCCTTCATTCTTGAAAAAAGTAACAAATTGGTTAAAGAAATAACATAGAAAGAACATTAAACCAAAAACATAAAAACATTTGATTTACCATGGAGTTAGGGCACAATCTGAATTTTTTTCCTGGATTGTCTTTAGTTCGTGAAGTTCGTACGCGAGATGGTAACCCACAATAACAAGGATTTTCAGGTTAAAATTCAACATTTCTTTTGGAAGAGATAGAAGAAGAAGAAGAAGAAGAAGAAGAAGAAGAAGAAGCATCCATTTCGATCTAGGGCACAATTGATGAGAATTACGTAGCTTAAAAGGGATGACCTGCATTTAATAAGCCAAGTGTATGCCACATAATGCCACGTAATATGCACATAAGCAGTAACCTATAACAACCGGTCGCAGTGGCTTTGGTGAGCAGGGATTATAAGTTCAATGGTATAGTAAAGACAAAAAAAGAAAAAAAAAGATAAGGGACATAATGAATACAAGACGAATACTTTATTACCCTCAAAGGTTATTTTCCTGCAATATATTGAGGGTTAGAGACAAATGCGCTACAAAGAAGGTTTGGGTTGGTGTACAACTCGAGCGCAAGAAGATTGGGTAAGTGATAAATGAAATTAATGTGTTGTTTAAATATATTATTATTAATTATAGTTTCTTGTTTACGGAATATTATTATTTTTTTAATGTTTAAATTTAGTTGTTTGTTTTAGTTAACGTATGTTAACTGTTTTCTTTATTTTAAGAGAAAATTTAAAAGGAATATGAGAAAATGCAAAACGAGATTGGGGAAAGTGGAGAAGTAAACGAGGAAGAATGTTTAGAACGTGTCATTGGGACGAGACGCAGACATGCTCGCAGGGTGGGTACGCGACCAACCGCCAACTTAGGTTTAATTCCAAATGAACGAACTTCCACTTACAAATCATCCCAATCTCAATCCCAATTTGATGCACAACAAATGCAAGAATATTTGCAACAATATAATGCATAATTTTCCAACCACCACTATTTCCTAATTTTCTATTCAACTATAACACACAAGCAAGTACCTCTCAACAATTTGAAGAAGAAGAAGAAGAAGAAGAAGAAGAAGAAGAAGAAGGAGAAGACGATTATGACAATAATAGTTGATGTTTATTTAATATTATGAACAATGTTAGTTAACTATTTATTGTAATATTAAACTTGAATTTGATGTTTTGAATTTGAACAATGGTACCTAGTTAATGTATTTCAATTGATATATGCTATAATATTTTTTGGATTTGTTAAAAATGCAGGAATGGTAACGTATAAAACCTGTAAAGCTAAAAAAACAGCCAGTAGCTATCCCGATGACAAGTCATCGCTATAGGTCCATAACTGACAACTGTTAAAAACTATATAGCGACGTCTTGTCATCGTAATAGCTTACATGTTTCGCGACGACAATTCATCGCTAGGTGTCCCGACAACAAGTCGTCACCACAAGCTTTTAATAAAACTTTATTTTTTTCCCAAAAATATGGTTGGCAAAAGCTATACCGACAACATATCGTCGCAATAGGTGGAGCTATGTCGACGGCATTTATGCCGATGATGTAATAGACCTATGCTGACATGCATGTGTCGATGATCCTTTGTTGACGACATGTCGTCGGCATACCCTATAGGATCTGAATTTGTTGTTGCCATAGGGTCCCGAATGTTGTAGTGTTTTATCAACAATTCCAGATAAGTTGCATGCAATGTTTTCAATTATTATTTATTAATAAATAAAAAAATATATATACCAAAATAAGTAACCACAAAGTGTGTTGACATACCTAAGATGTTCAAGAGAGTTACAACCTTTGGCTAAGGCTATGATGTGCACCTATCGTCAGATATATTCTGTTTGTAAAAAAATGAAAAAATAAGTTATTTTTTCTTGAAGAATCAAAGTTAAAACTAAAACAATCATATAATATACCTGAGCACCACACATATCTAAGAATCTAAGATTGCTCAAAATTGAAAGTTTCTTATTAGCTTCACGTGTAAAGCTTAAAAAAATAAATGAACTCTTCATAAATCATTAATTGAAGTAAGTGAAGTAACACAATATCATTTTATTTTTTTTCAAAGAAGTCCTTTAAGTTTAACTACAAAGGAGAGTATACACATATTAAGAATGATCGGTTACACCGGCAACACTCGACATAGTGTTTTTAAGACATTATTGTTGACAATGTCAATTTATTTGAGAAAATTATTAAAGCATCATACTTATGCATATCATGTTAGGATTAGTTGACTTGAGAGTGACCGGGAACCTGAAGTAATGAACTCCTTTTAATTTTACTTAATGATCGTATGTTGGCCTTAGTAGTCATATGGATGGACATTGGTAACTCATTCTTTGGTTATTCATGGGATGCTTATGAATTTCCTAAAAACTGACCAATGGGGTGTGATTAACTTACAATGTAGGTATATAACACTAATTTTTCATTTAAGTCATTAGCAACATGTTTGGTGTAATGCTACAACCTTGTTTATGCCAAATGACCATCCAAACTCTAGGGACTTATGAGAGTGTAATGAATTGGATTGGGATTAGATGATTGTGCATTGCGTTATTAGACTATAATTTCATCTACTCTTAAACTTGTTTTATTGATTTTTTTTTGGAAAATGATTTGTTATTTATAAAACGGTTTTCAAATCTTTTGGGGAATTAAGACTTAGAAATTGTGTTATTTTCATTACTTAATTCTATTGCATAGTAGGATTTCGATATTACTCACTAGGCTCCCCAAGCCTAACATATATTTTGACATGTGTTTGCAGATGAAGACGAAACGTAGATTTATCATTGGATATTTAAAAGGTCATAACTTGTATGTTTAATTAAACTTTTGTGATCATATTGGATTTAAACACCATTATATTGGAATTAATAGAATTTTGTTTATATGTTAAATGAACATTTCAGACCAAAATCTCCCTCTAAAATTTAGTAAAATATTAAATGATTTTGTAAGAAATTGTTTTTACTAGTCGTAATATATGTTGTTTCGTATTGGATACATAGAACACATCACAAAAGATATCAAGTGTAATTTTACTTCTTTTCAAATGTGGCCTTTAAGTTTAACTACAAATGAAAGTACACACACAATGAGAATGACCGATTACACCAGATAGCTAACACTCTTCTACGCCGCTATAATGTTTTTTAAGATATTGTTTTTGGCAATGAACTGGATAACAATTGAGTGGATCCAACACATCTCTACAGATTTTGTCCACGGACCATTGAAACTCCAACTACAAATAAAAAACCATTATTATAATATTATGGACCATAAATAAAATAGATATAAAATACTTCAATGTTTAAATCTATAATCAAATTTGGATGATGTGTTTTCCACTATAGTATCTATTAAAATATTTGGATAGTATCACAACTACACCAACACGTACGTTAAGCCAAAATGGATTTTTTTTGTTATATAAATATATTTATATTGAACTTCCTTGAATATGCATTATAAAATTAAAATAATATTTTACAACATAATTATAAAG
Source organism: Lactuca saligna (assembly GCF_052625555.1). Lineage (NCBI taxonomy): Eukaryota > Viridiplantae > Streptophyta > Magnoliopsida > Asterales > Asteraceae > Lactuca > Lactuca saligna. Next base: position 21,043,672 of record NC_136425.1, on the reverse strand, counting down.
ACATTCGAATTGACAAACCTGTAATAACTACAATAACAGTATGTAAGCTTGACCATATTTATGTGTGTGGAATCTAAATCACTCACAATTCTAAATGTTTTTTTGTGGATTGGCGTGTTCATATAAATAAACCAAATATATATTCCATTTCAGTTTTCTTATAATTCTTAAAACTGCAATATATAAATCTAATAAATTGACCGAATTAATGCATAAGATTTGTAACACCCCGACTTCCATGTATAAATTCTAAATTTTAATATTCATTTTTGAGCCTACTCGACGAATTGGTTACCCCCAACTCGTCGTGTAGAAGACGGATATGGTCGCGTGGTTTATGGAACCTACTCGACGAGTCGGAGGACCCCAACTCGGCGAGTAGGCATTGTGCATGAAAACCCTAATTTTTGGGGTTTGCACCTTATTTAAAGGACCTTAAGTCCTTCCTCCCAGCCTACTTACCATCCTATCACGTCCAGAAGAAAACCCTAAGTAATCGAACCCCATTTTGAGTGTTTGTGAGGCTAAAAGTGTGTTGTTGGTGCATTTCTTGAAGAAGATTGAAGGGATAGCAGCTTGGAACAAGAAGGGGTTTGTAGATCCAGTGTCTACATCATTTTGGTATCCATTTGAAGGTAACAAGTCACTACCTTGATCATTCTAGTGTTAGATCTCCTCATTCAAGGGTTTAAGGCCATGTCTACCATATTTGTTGTTTGAGCCCCAAGGTTTGGACTTTACGTGATTATCATGCTTGGGGAGGCCAGATCTATGAATGTATTGTTGGATTAGTGTCTAAGTCCATAACTATTTTGGTATGTACTTGACCCGATGGTGCATGGTCCTTTTGGGTTGACTTCACCAAAGCAACTTGATAGGATGAATTATGGAGAGAAAGGATTAAATATGATTTATTAATATATTATGGGATTAATATATTAAAGGAGAAATCATATTGTTTAATTAATATTAGTCAATAATTAATTGGTAATTAGTTTTGTGACTAAAAGAGATTAATTAAACTTAAGGGACTGGAATTGTAATTATAAGATAATTGCAATTTGGGCCATGGATTGCCTTGTATTAAGGGATGGACGAATTCTAATGGGAAACCCATAAGGAAATCGTCCATGGGCTTAATAAAAGGAGTCTATGGGTTGCTTAGGGCTTAAGCATCCAAATTAGGGTTTCCTTGTTAGATAACCCTAATAGCCCAACTATATAAAGACCCCTTAAGGCTCAAAAACGTGACTAATGTTCTTGTAAGGGTTTACACACGTTTTTGGCAGCCTCCAACCTCTCTCCTCTTCATCCTCTTGCTTATGGTGTTTGTGAACCATTAGAGGAGTGACACTTGTGACTCTAAGCCTTCCAAAGTCAATTCAAGGAGATTTGTGATTGTTATTGCTACATAACAATCAAGGTAACATTATAAACCTATTCTCATGTTAATATGATTATTCGAATGCTAGAATTAGGGTTTATAGTCTTGGATAACTTGCATGTACAATAGAGAAACCTAGATCCAAGCATTAGGGTTTGTATGAGCACATAGGATATCTTATGACTAAAACCCATCATGTATGGAATAGATCTGACCTCAGGAATGAGTTTGAGTTGATGCATGGCATGGACTCGCCGAGTCTGAAGAATAGATTGGGCGAGTAGCATGAAGATTCCCAACACCACTCAGCGAGTGGTCTTGCCGAGTTAAGGGATTGACTCAGTGAGTCAGGGAGAGTCAGAGTGGGTTGACAGGTGGACTGAGTCAAGCTGGAACTCGCCGAGTTGTTCTTGAGACTCGGCGAGTTGAGTCGTGGAGGCCCCACAACTAATGCCAGGTGGAACTCATCAAGTTAGGAGAATACTCGTCGTGTCAAGTGAGGATCCCAGGGAAATCAGTGTATGAGCAAAGACTCGCCGAGTCGCTATAGTGCACTCGCCGAGTCCGGTCAAAGTTGACCGTTGACCTCTGAGAGTTTCCATAGCTGACGAGAAGGTGATATATGCCACGGAGGTGATCCGTGGGTGCGTACTCGAGATTTTCGGTGTTGAGTTCCAGATTGATTTGGTTCCTATTGCCATGGGGGATGTATGTGTCATTGTGGGCATGGACTGGTTGAGCAGGTTCGGTGCGGTTATCAACTGCGAGCGACAGCTAGTGACCATACGAGACCCTAGTGGGGGAGTTCTTACAGTGTACGGCGAGGGTACCCGTTCTGGATCAGCGTTTTGTTCAGCCGCTAGGGTGAGGCAGTGTCTACAGCAGGGCTGTAAGGGTTTTGTGGCGTACGTGTTGGATACGCGGGTTGATTCCAAGAGGCCGAGGTCGGTGGAGGTGGTTCCTATAGTGCGTGAGTTCCCGGATGTCTTTCCAGAGGAGTTGTCGGGTGTGCCTCCCGTGAGGCAAGTAGATTTCGGTATCGATTTGGTCCCAGGGGCCGCGTCTATCGCTAAGGTGCCTTATCGTCTTGCACCTCTAGAGATGCAAGAGTTATCCTCGCAGCTTCAGGAGCTGCTGGGGAAAGGGTTTATTTGGCCGAGCAGCTCGCCGTGGGGAGCGCCTATTCTGTTTGTCAATAAGAAGGATGGTGCACATCGGATGTGCATTGATTACCAGGAGTTGAACAAGCTAACGGTCAAGAACCGTTACCCGTTGCCGAGGATCGACGATTTGTTCGACCAGTTGCAGGGAGCATCTTGGTTCTCCAAGATCGATTTGAGGTCTGGCTACCATCAGGTGAGGGTGCGAGATGAGTACATCCAGAAGACAGCGTTTAGGATGCGTTATGGGCATTATGAGTTTGTGGTGATGCCTTTCGGACTCACCAATGCCCCGGCCGTGTTCATGGATCTCATGAACCGGATGTGCAGGCCGATGTTGGATCGGTCGGTGATTGTATTCATTGATGACATTTTGGTATATTCGAGATCTATAGAGCAGCATGAGGAGAGTTTGAGGGAGATCCTCGGAGTTCCGAGATCGAAGAGGCTTGATGCCAAACTCTCTATGTGTGATTTCTGGTTGCGAGAGGTCCAGTTCCTAGGACATCTTGTTAACCAGGAAGGGATATTGGTCGACCCAGCCAAAGTTAAGGCGGTGATGAGTTGGGAGGTGCCGAGGTCACCCTCCGAGATCAGGAGTTTTCTAGGGTTGGTCGGTTATTATCAGAGATTTATCAGAGATTTCTCTAAGATCGCAGTGCCACTCACTAGGTTGACCCGAAAGGGTGTCGCTTTTTCATGGGGCCCCGAGCAGCAGGCCTCCTTTGAGACGCTTTGCCAAAGGTTATGCGAGGCCCCGGTGTTAGCCCTCCCGGAGGGAATGGAGGACTTTGTTGTATTCTGTGATGCATCGATCTTGGGGTTGGGAGCGGTGCTGATGCAGAGAGGGCATGTGATAGCATATGCATCGAGGCAGTTGAAGCCTTAGGAGACGAGGTATCCCACCCATGACCTAGAGTTAGGGGCAGTGGTGTTCGCCCTCAAGATTTGGCATCACTATTTGTATGGGGTTCGGTGTACGATATACACGGACCATAAGAGTCTGAAGTATTTGATGGATCAGCCCAACCTAAATATGCGGCAGAGGAGGTGGTTGGATGTGGTTAAGGATTATGATTGTGAGATCATGTACCATTCGGGCAAGGCTAATGTGGTAGCCGACACCCTGAGTCGCAGGGCGGAGAGCGCCTTGTTGTGAGATGTATGTTTGCGATTGACCGTCATGACTCCGATGTTGGACACCATTCGAGGAGCACAGGCTGAGCCAGTGAGGTTGGAGAACCAGAAGAGAGAGCGAGTTGTTGGGTTGGTATCGGAGTTCGTTACCGATGGTCGGGGGCTTATGAGTTTTCAGGGGCGTATTTGGGTACCGTTTGTGGGAGGAACGCGTACCATTTTGATGGAAGAGGCTCATCGGTCGAAATTCTCGATCCATCCTGGGGCCACTAAGATGTATTTGGATTTAAGGAAGGAGTATTGGTGGCCCTGTATGAAGAGGGATGTTGTGTGGTTTGTTGAGAGGTGCTTAACCTCTTGTAGGGTTAAGGTCGAACACCAGAGACCGCATGGTAAGTTGCAGCCCTTGGAGGTTCCTGAATGGAAGTGGGAACAGATCACCATGGATTCCATCACCAAATTGCCAAGGACTGCTAGGGGAGTAGATGCAATTTGGGTGATTGTGGACAGGTTGACGAAGAGAATTCACTTCCTTGCTATCAGCGAGAGTTCTTCTACAGAAAAGTTAGTAGAGATGTACGTGAGGGAAGTGGTATCTCGGCATGGGGTGCCGATCTCGATTTTCTCAGATCGGGATGTGTGTTTCACTTCCAGATTCTGGAAGAAGTTCCATGAGGAGCTGGGTACTAGGCTGCATTTTAGTATCGCATATCACCCCCAGGCAGACGGACAGAGTGAGCGGACGATTCAGACGCTCAAGGACATGCTCCGTGCATGTGTATTGGATTTCGGGGGAAATTGGGATACGTATTTGCCCTTGGCCGAGTTTTCTTACAACAACAGCCATCATTCGAGCATCGGTATGCCCCTTTAAGCTGTTGTATGGGAGGAGGTGTCGGACCCCCATTTGCTGGGGAGAAGTCGGACAGCGCATTATGGGCAACACTGAGATCGTACTTCAGACGACATAGCAGATCCAGCAGGTCAGACAGAGGTTATTGACTGCTCAGAGTCGACAGAAAAGTTATGCGGACAGACGCCAGTCCGAGCTTGAGTTTCAGGTCGGCGACTTTGTGCTTCTGAAGGTCTCTCCTTGGAAAGGAGTGATTCGGTTTAGGAAGAGGGGCAAATTGGGGCCTCGATATATTGGTCCATTTCGGGTGATCGTGAAAATAGGCAGGGTAGCCTATCAATTGGAATTGCCAGTAGAGTTGGGACAGATTCACGACACTTTCCATGTGTCGCAATTGCGGAAGTGTATAGTCGATGAATCGGTAGTGGTTCCATTAGAGGATATTCAGATGGATGCGAGCCTGAATTATGCTGAGGGACCAGTGGCAATCAGAGATCGGAAAATCAAAGTTCTGAGGAACAAGGAGGTACCCTTGGTTTTAGTTCAGTGGCAGCATCAGAAGGGGTCCGAGATGACTTGGGAACCGGAGCGTGAGATGCGCGAGCAGCATCCGGAGTTATTTGCAGAGTGAGACTTCGAGGGTGAAGTCTAGTTCTAATGGGGGAGAAATGTAACAGCCCGGAATTTCCAGGTATTTATTATTAGTGTATTTTTAGAGAATTGTGAGTGGACTCGGCGAGTTGGAGCTCAAACTCGCCAAGTAGGATCGCGATTTTGGACGCGGGTTCGCGTCTGGACTCGGCGAGTCCAAGAGTGGATTCGGCGAGTCCACGTTGTTTAATGAAACCCTAATTTCCAGGGTTTGAGACCTATTTAAAGGGGCTTATGGCCATCATTTGCGGCCACTAGGGATGTCAAAAAGTCCCGTGGGACACCGTTCCCATGGGGGCCCCGTCCCGTTTGGGGGATTTTTTTTTTTAAAATCGGGGGCGGGGACGGGGGTGGGGGCAAGGTTAACCCCCGTTTTAATTTCGGGGGCGGGGACGGGGGTAGGCAATCCCGTCCCGAAATCCCCATGGGGACCCCGTTAATAAATTACACATATATTTACATATATTAATTATATAAATATAATAAACAATAACATGATTTTGAGCTTCCAAAATTCATCAAAAAACATGTTTCTAAATTGTTAATATAATTTTTTAAAATGCCATAACTTTTTTATTTTTAACATATAAAATTATGCTATAAATAATTATTTGTTACCTAAAAAATAGCTTATTTTAGCCTAAATAACAACTTCTTTTAGCCCAAAAAAAAAAGTAGCCCAAAATCAATCGGGGGTGGGGGAACAGGGGCAGGGGCGGGGGTAATAAAGGGGATTCGGGGGCGGGGGAGGGGGTAGGAACATTGAACATTCCGGGGGCGGGGGCGGGAGATACACTCCCCGCCCCGTTTTCCCCCGTTGACACCCCTAGCGGCCACCAACCCCTAGAGAGAAACCCTAAAGAGATTTGAGCGTTTTGGGAGAGAAAAGAGGCCATTATTGACCTTTGAAGCTTGGTTTGGCAAGGCAAAAGAGATTCTAGCTAAGAGAAGGCAAGGGAAGTGGACATTTTTCGATTTTGGAGCTCAGAGCATCATCTTGGAGGTATATCTTGGCTTCCTTTTTCAGTTTGTATGATGAACATGGGGGTTTAGGGTTTCTTGACCCCTTTGTTGGTTAGATTTGATGTCCATTTCATCCCTATTAATGATAAGGCTTGAGATGAGATCCATAGAGGTCCAGAAGAGCTGTATTCCTTAAGCTTTATGAGGGTTCATGAGAGTATTGGCCTAGGGTTATGAGATATGGGGCTAAAACATCATTTATGAGCAAATAGTTGTTGTTTGAGCCCCAAGGTTTGGACTTTACGTGATTATCATGCTTGGGGAGGCCAGATCTATGAATGTATGGAACAGATCTGACCTCAGGAGTGAGTTTGAGTTGATGCATGGCATGGACTCGCCGAGTCTGAAGAACAGACTGGGCGAGTAGCATGAAGATTGCCCAGCACCACTTAGCGAGTGGTCTTGCCGAGTTAAGGGATTGACTCAGTGAGTCAGGGAGAGTCAGAGTGGGTTGACAGGTGGATTGAGTCAAGCTGGAACTCGCCGAGTTGTTCTTGAGACTCGGCGAGTTGAGTCGTGGAGGCCCCACAACTCATGCCAGGTGGAACTCGTCGAGTTAGGAGAATACTCGCCGTGTCAAGTGAGGATCCCAAGGAAATCATTGTATGCGCATAGACTCGCCGAGTCGCTATAGTGCACTTGTCGAGTCCAGTCAAAGTTAACCGTTGACCATTGACCAGTGTTGACCTATGTTGACTTGTTAAGGGATAGTCAACCTTAGTTGTGAAGTGTTAGTTAGAGACGTATTGTGTTATAGGAGGACTATAGATCGGGAGATCGAGCACGAGTGATTTCAGGGACTTGCGAGTTACCGAGATACGCGAGGTGAGTCTTCTCACTATACTTTACCTTGAGTAGGTAACTAGAGTTATGTGATACAGTGTTTGTATGCTATATATGTGTTATGTGTTGAGCTGCAATATTCTATGTGATTTAAGCTGTGCATGTTTACAGAGTTAGAACCTGAGGGTTCACAAAGTTTGGGTGCACGGACCCACAGAGTTATAGCCTCGAGTGGCTAATATGTGTTATATGTGTTATTTTAGGGAAGTCACTAAGCTTTGTGCTTATAGTGTTTGGTGTTATTTGTTTCAGGTACTAGTGATGACCGTGGGAAGGCGTCGGCTTGATCAGTATACACGCATGGGATTTTATGATTTTGAGATCTTGGGATTTTTTTATTACTTGGATTAAATTTCAAACATGGTTGTTTTATGAATATTAAGTGAATTATGTTTTTATAAAAATCGAGAAATTTGTTTCGAAATTTACGGTGTTACAAGTTGGTATCAGAGCCTTGGTTTAAGGGATTCGGGTACACCTTCGGGAGTATTTGAACTCAAACTGAGGATTTGGAAAATATTTTCAAAAGAGAACCAAATTTTCTAAAAGTAAAAGATTTCTAGAGAAATTCGGAGAAGAAACGTGTGTACGACCAGTCAGCGCCCGAACGGTGATTTCCCAAAATACCCTTATATTATTTGTTTATGAGATTGTTATGATGTATTCTCCTGCTAGAGTAGGCTAGGTATTCCTATTAGGACTAGAGTGCCCTGATTTGTGATGCCTTAGCCTAGGGAGAGGTGAGCTACTATGAGATGCTTGAGAGTGAATAGGTAGCAGCGAGGAGCTTATGAGAGATCTGTTAGAAAGTGATAGAGTACTTGGAATTTGGGATTCGAAGAGGAGGATTTGGGGTGTATACTGAAACGGTGTGGACAATAGTATTGGGCCCGTACTACTGAAAGCACCGGGGCGGTGTACGGTCCGAGTAAGAATCTTCGGAATGCCAAGGATCAAGGAGGGATGAGTTGTCGAGTGTGAGTATGCTCGATTGGATTCTAATTTATCGTATGTTGTATTTCAGAGGTTGATCATGGTGAGGACACGTCATATGCCGGAGGGCGTTGGGGCTAGTGATGAGGAGATCCGTTAGATCATCCACGAGGAGGTGGCTGCGGCCATCAGGGCAGAGATACCAGAGATGTTCGGGTCTATTAAGACCACGCTGATTGAGACTTTCCACGAGCGTTATGTTGCTCTTTTTGAGGCTGCTGTTGCGGCGGCTACCGCAGCTGTTGCTGCTGTGAGGCCGCAGGGTGGTGATGCGTTGCTCTACCGGGAGTTCAGCAACACGAAACCACCAGAGTTTGATGGGACCCAGGGCCCGGTGGCGGCTATGAGATGGATTTCTGACATAGAGGGGTGTTTCTTCACTTGCTCATCTTCTGAGCATTTGAGAGTACGGTTCACGCTGAACCAGCTTCGTTTGGGAGCGAAGGACTGGTGGAAGTTTGTAGGGAGCCTTACACAGAGGTGTAAAATTAAGTAATTTCTATTTATATAGTATATAATCGTTCCAAATTAATTAACATATTGATTTTGTAGGTTCCTCCGACGACGGAACCATTGAAGAACAGAAAAGGGAAAAAAAAACACAGAAGGAAAATAATGTAGCAAAAAGACAATTACTATTGAATAATTATGCAGATTGTGATGATGAATTTTGGAAATTGCGGGGAAAGAAGATGGGGGCGGTATTTGTGGGCCATAGACTTTTAAGAGGTATTGACATGAATTGAGAATTTTGGTCTACTGTACTTGGTATTGGCTCTGGATGGTTGCTCTTGAGGTAACGAACATCCCTTATTTTATATTACAAAAAGGGTTAGATAATTAATTGTTCAAAATGATTTTTTTTTCTAACACGCAGCATTTGGTTATCTAGTCATCGCTGCTCAAGGAAATAAGTTCGTTGAATTGTAGGTGGACGATTATTAATCCTGAAGGTACGACTTTGGAACCTGGGAAACAACATTATTTGAGGCGTATAGCAGCCGGATGGTTGATGGACCACATTGGAAGGATATTGATCGGGTAAGTATATATATATATATATATATATATATATATATATATATATATATATATATATATATATATATAAACACACACACACACGCACATTAAAATATGTATATATCTAATATGTTATTTTTTTTTGAAGGTTTTAATTCCAATCAACATACCGCAACTGCATTGGTATTTGGCTGATTTGGATCTGTTGACATGGAAAGTGACCATATATGATTCAGCTGAATAGTGTGGTTTCTTCAAAAAAAATTCAGATGAGGGTAGTTTCAAATCGTTGGGAGATAGTATATTAAGTGAACTAGAATACATATCATATTGGGCCCATTTTCCCAATAGACAGAAACCTACTCAGGTGAATTTCGTTAAAGGTAAACATGTGCCGCATCAGGAACAAGTAGAAAGAGGAGATTGTGGAGTTTTTGTTTGCATGTTTATGGAAATGCTTGCATCGGGGGGGGGGGGGGGTGTACCAGTGGAGACACGTCAATCACCTAGAGATACGGGATTTAGTTACCGTAATCGGATGGTAGAAATTATTTGGAATACTAGACTTTGATTGTGTTATTTGGAATAGTAGACTTTGATTGTGTTATTTGGAATACTAGACTTTGATTGTGTTATTTGGATTTACATATAGCTACGCCTATTAAAACAAAACAAACATGAGATACCCAACTATTAGAACAACTACCAACACCAGTTTGTATTACGTTATTTATATGTATTTGGTTTGAATTAGGTTATTTACGAAACCAGTTGAGTTAACTTCTACTTTATTCCATAGAACATAAAATACAAAACACTACAAATACATGGAAAACATACATCAGTAGCAAACATATTACATAAAACATTTCACATAAAAAAAAAAAAAAAAAAAAACCTTCTACATGAAATACTGGTGGTTCTTAACTAGATTCCGAGCGTCCACATACTCGAAGTCTTTTCCCTCATGCTCGAAAATGTAATGATCTAAAATCATTTCTACAAGAGCATCCTTATTTGAGTAATAATAATTACTACTAATTTTAAGATGATGATACGATCGATTGAACCATGTGATTTCATTCTTTAACTCCATCTACTTACTAAGAATATCTACTTGTACTCGATATTCTCCTTATCCAAATAAGAGGTTGAACATACCTGTTATGTGGGTCCATTCATTACCTCCAAGGTAATCAGGGGTAACACCAACATCGTATTATAACCATCACCTCTCTTGTCGTCCATGGATGTAGAGTATCGGACGACGATGTTGCATTAGTAGAAATTGGTGCATTGGAGATCATTTCTATATTTTTCAATACTGGGGTGAGTTGATACAATACTTAACAGGTATGAAAATTTATACACTGATCTGTAGAGGTGTACACTGATCCGCAGAGGTGTACATTGATCTACTGATAACAGTTCTGTGGATTCCCAACCAGTTATGTGGACTGATATCGAACATAAATTCATTATTTTTAACATTTTTTATCAAATTATTTACATAATCAGATAAGGTATTATGTTTTCAATGATTGGAACATATATTAAAATATTTAATGTATGGAAAAAATTTGTTTATATTCTTACACACCTTAAATATTACTTTTATATATATATATATATATATATATATATATATATATATATATATATATATATATATATATATATATATATATATATATCCATTCAAAACTATAAACTCATATCTATATCGAAACCATAATATAATTAGAATTAAATCAATTTAATATTAAAAAATTTAATTGTTCTATATGGATGTCACTTAAACACTCTTTCCAATTAAAGATTATATTGAAAACAATTTAATTACCATTAAGAAAGAATTTCATTTACCAATTTAATATGGAAAATGTTCAAAACAAATTATGTGTCATTCCACCATAACCATCACTATTCACTAGTCAATTTTTTTTTTTTTTTTATGAAAATCATCTTATATATGAATGATTATATTCCATTTAGGAGGAACTAAAAAAGGTGCCCCTGTACAACACAAAGACTACCGAAAATGCCCCTGTATTGATTTTTTTATATAATAGGTCACGTGTAGAACAAGATTGCAAAACATATCCTGATGTAGAAAACGATTTCAGAAAAAGTCCCTATGTAGAAATATTTTTATATAAATAATCCCTACTTAATTACCTAAATGGAATTTAATTGTTCATATATAAGATGGTGCTCATGGCCAAAATATGAACTGGTACAGAGTATATAGGTGCTGAACATTTTCAATATTAAGTTGGTTCATGAAATTCTCACTTAATGGTAATTAAATTGATTTAATCATAATCTTTAATTTTGAAAGGGCATTTTTGTAACGTCCATATGAAATTTTAAATTTTAGTTAAGTTTTTTAATATTAAATTGTTTTAATCCTAAATAAATTATGAGTTTGGATATAAATGTGAGTTTTATAGTTTTAGATGAATATATATATATATATATATATATATATATATATATATATATATATATATATATGTGTGTGTGTGTGTGTGTGTGTATGTGTAAATTAAGGTATATAATTGTATTCAATAACCAATTAATTATTTTTAATCATGTTTCCAACGATGAAGATATATATTTAAAAGGTATATATATATATATATATATATATATATATATATATATATATATATATATATATATATATATATCGTAATGTCTGGATCTTGAAGTATTTTATATTTTAATTTTCTGGCATTTTATGGTTGACACGACGTGGTGTATGTACCACACGACGTGGCGAGGCAAGCTTGAACGCTTATTTCATTTAAGCCGCCACGACGAGGCAGCTATGTGAGGTATAACACTATTTTTTTCGGGTTTGCTCCCAATTTAAAGGAATGGGGAGGTTAGCATTTGCTCCCAATTTAAAGAAGAAGCGTGCTAAGATTCAGCAAGCAAGTCTCCATTCTTCACCCTAGCACTCTTCTAGGCCCTTGTAAATATCGAAGACTCGATCTTTAGCATTTTAGGTTACTAGATCTTGAGTTTTATCCCATAAACTTATAGTTTTTGTTAGTTGGAGTGGTAAGATCTCATAAAGTTTGCAACTTTATGAATCTTTAGGATATTTGGTGTGTTGATGGTTTGGATCTGAAGTATACTTGAGTTTTTAAGCTATGCATGGGATTTTTATAAAAACCCTTATGTTGACTCATTATGGATTCAAGACATGCATTAGACATTTGTGTCTTTCAAGCACCAACTTTTATGTTAGTTTTGGCATTAGAAACCCTTCTCGAGTTAATGGGATAAAGACTTTTTGGAATAAGTTCTTAATGCATGAATCCATGTCTTGTTTAGCCTTTTTGGAACCTAGGGTTTGAGATTTTGGCCTTTTGGGTGGTCTTAATATATAAAGTTAGAAACTTTATCCTTCTAGACTATGTTTCGGACCAGATATGAGCTTTGAAGCTCTTGAGGTTGAAGGAAACAGCTTAATCCATTAAGCTGTTTGAAACCCAGTTCCCATGACGTGACATTAGGTCGCCACGGCTGGATTGACTGTTTTGTCTTGATTTGGCGTCACGACGTGGCCAAGGATAGCCATGCGGTAGCGATTGGCTGAAGTGAGAAGTTTGATTGTTGACCTTGACCTTTGACCGTTGACTTTTGTCTTGAGTTGAGTTTTGGTCAAACTCCTAGTTTTGGAAGAAGAGCTAAGGACTTACCTGGTATAACTATATAGGTGGTGCATAGCATCGGTCTTTCTGGCAGTAAGAATTGTAGCGTATTTGTATCAATTGAGAGGTGAGTCTCTTCACTGTACTCGTGAGTCGAAGGCACCAATATCGGCCTATTGGATTATGTTTTTAGGATGATAGTTATCTTTGTGACACTTGCTGATATGTTTGTATGTACTTGTTCTCTTTGTGACTCTTTTTGATATGACCATATACTTAGGTGTATGGGGTTAAATAGATTTAGGGGTGAAATAGACCCATTCCATTTGAAAAAATACCGAATGAGTTTAAATAGACTCGGGGTGAAATAGACTCATTCCTATTGAAAAATACCTAAGGAGTTGAAATACACTTAGGGGTTAAATAGACCCATTCCGGTTGAAAAAAATACTGAAGGAGTTAGAATAGACTTGGGGGTGAAATTGTAACATTCCAAAATTTCAAGGAAAAAATTTTATTTTTAATATAACTAAAACACTATTGTAACTTTGTTCACACATTGAAACGCATTTTAAAGAAAATATTTATCAGAGTTTATTCCCAAAAATAACATATTGCAGAAAGATAGGTGTGTACGTTGTGATCGTCCTAAGCTCCTTCATTTGAAAACTCAAGGTACCTAAAACCAAAACTGAAAACCGTAAGCACGAAGCTTAGTGAGTTCCCCAAATACCATATACCATACAAAATAATTGATTCATACATGCGATACATAATCGTGAGCCATATATGTCATTCATAGATCATAATCAGTAAAGGTGCTATATGTCGCGGATAGTCTTGCCATTATGGCGCGTGCCACCTCGTGATCTTTCTTGCCAAGCTAGGGCTACCCTCTGGGTCTTACATACATGTTCCAAGAGCCACCTCCTAGTCTTTCATGCAAGTATCACAAAGACAACTAGCATGCATACTACTTGACTTAGCTAATTAGCATACAGTGTGCCAGGAGCCACCGCCTGGTCTTTCATAAATAATGCCTAGGGCTAATCCCCCTATCTTCCAACAATACATAAACCAAATGGGCCGGAATTGGTTCCTTAGACCTATACAAACAGTGACGAGACTCACCTCGAATGTTGAAGCTCACTACACGAAATCCTTAGCTGCTGCCCTAACAATTGCTCGAAATATCAATACCAAAATATCACCCAATTAGCAATTAGGTCCCAAACCATGATCCATAATCCTTACTTGGGGTGAAATGACCGTTTCACCCTCGACCCATCAAGTCCCAAACTATAAAATCCATGAAAGCCCATCAATGGCCCAATTTTCCAAATTGGGCCCAAACCCTTACATGGAACTAGCCTTTAGAACCCAATCCATACTTCATAACCCTCCAGGGTCAACCTTGGTCAAGTTAAGTCAAGGTCAAAGTCAACATTCAAGTTGAGGTCCAAGTCAACGCTTCGAGTTGACTCAACTCATCGAGTTCCCACAAATCACATAATCATGATACTACGAATCAACTTGTTGAGTTCTACCTTAACTTTTCGAGTTCTCCCCTTTCAAATAGAATCGTGACACTTCAAATTAACTCGTCGAGTTCCTCCATTAACTCGTCGAGTTCCTCAGCCTGTAATCCCTTTCTTAATGCATTAAGCCATTATTCTTCAGATATAAACCTTATACTCCAGATCTAGACTGGAAATGCCCCTAGAAGGGTAAAGTTTCCAACTTTACCCGTTAATACCTTTCCTAAAGAAAGTAAGCTCAAACCCTAACTCCAAAACGCTTAAATATAAATCCAAAGGTCCTTACAACTTCAAGATGGGGCATAAGAACATAGATCTGGACCTTAGATACTATAAGGACACTTAAAGTCCTAAACTTTATCAACATGCATGACCATGTGGAGCTTGAAAGGTCGGAAAAAGAGCTTAGAAGTTGCATGTGGCTTCTAGGGCGACAAAGTTGGCACATTTATGCCATGAGATCCCCTCAATGCCCTAGATCTGAAGTGTTTTCCATAAGGGAAGCCCAACACATCAATCACCATCTCATTTGGACAAATCAAGCCAAAAAAACCCTAAAATGGAGATCCATATGACTACACGAGAAGGTTTAAGCTTTATACCAAAAAAGTGTTGTGGATGAGGCAAAAATTATGGATCTATATGCTCCTTCTTTTGTCTCCAAGTTCTTCCTTCTTCCAATAGCTTCAACACTCACCAAAAACACTCAAAATGAGTCACAAACTCTCAAAATAGGTTTAGGGTTTCGAGATTTAGGATTAAGGACTTGGAGGCTGGAAATGAGGCTAAACCCTAGGGCTTAAGTTGTATAAATAGGGTGCAGAGTCCCGATTTTAGGGTTTCCCAAACCCCGTCCAACTCGTAGAGTTGATCCTCCCCAACTTATCGAGTTGGTGTTCCAAAAACACGCGGCCCAACTTTCCAACACGTCGAGTTTCTTGCCCAAGCTCGATGAGTTGATCATTAGAAATATGGATTTCACGTCCAAAATTGACATTCTAGATTCCAGATGTTACAGAAATAGACCAGTTTCGGCTAAAAAACATCGAATTAGTTGAAATAAATTCGGGGGGGGGGGGGGGGGGGGGGATAGACTTGTTTCACCGACAACACTCTTTTACGTCGACATCATGTTCTTAAGACATTGTTGTTCACAAGGTCAATTAATTTGAGAAAATTATTAAAGCATCATACTTATGCATATCATGTTGGGATGTGTTGACTTGACAGATCCTGAGAACATGAAGGAATCAACTCCCGTTAATTCAACTTAATAATTGTTTGTGGACCTTTGTGGTCATATAGATAGATACTGGTAACTTATTCTTAGGTTATTCATGGGATGCTTATGAATTTCCTAAAAATTGACCAATGGGGTCCGGTTGACTTACAATATAGGTATATAACACTACTTTTACATTTAAGTCATTAGCAACAAGTTTGGTGTAATGCTACAACCTTTTCTATGCCAAATGACCATCCGGACGCTAGGGACTTATGAGAGCATAATGAATTAGATTGGGATTAGAAGATTGTGCATCGCGTTATTAGATGATAATTTCATCTACTCTTAAACTCGTGTTATTGACTTGTTTTGGAAAAGGATTTGTTATTTATAAAACAATTTTCAAATCTGTTGGGGAATTAAGACATAGGAATTGTGTTATTTTCATTATCTAATTCTATTGCAAAGTAGGATTTCGTTATTACTCACTAGGCTCCTCAAGCCTAACGTATATTTTGACATGTGTCCGCAGATGAAGACGAAACGTAAATTACATTGGATATTTAAAAAGGTCATAACTTGTATGTTTAATTAAACTTTTGTGATGATATTGAATTTAAACACCTTCATATTGGAAGTATAAGATTTTCGTTTAAATGTTAAATGAACATTTCAGACAGAAATCACCCTCTAAAATATAGTAACATACTAAATGATTTTGTAAGAAATTATTTTTTACTAGCCTTAATATAGGTTGTTTCATATTAAATACATAGAGCACATCACAAATGCTATCAAGTGTTATTTTACTTATTTTCAAATGGAGTCTTTAAGTTTAACCGCAAACGAAACTACACACACAATGATAAGGACCGATTACACCAGATTGCCAACACTCTCCTGCGCCACCATAATGTTTTTTAAGACATTGTTGTTGACAATGAACGGGATTGCAATTGTGTGGATCCAACACATCTCTACATATTTTTTGTCCATGGGCCATTGAAACTCCAACTACAATTGAAAAATCCATAACTATAATATTATGGACTATAAAAATAGATATAAAATACATGAATCTTTAAATCTATAATCAAATTTATAATATTCCATAGATGATACGTTTTTCCACTATATTATATATCAAAATATTTGGATAATAACATAATCACACCAGCATGTACTTTAAGCCAAAATGGATTTTTTTTGTTATATAAATATATTTATAATGAACTTCCTTGAATATGCATTATAAAATTAAAATAATATTTTACAACATAATTATAAAGAAATTTGAATTGACAAACCTGTAATAACTACAATAAGGAATAATAAGTAAGAGTATGTGAGCTTCACCATGTTTATGTGTTTGGAATCCAAATCACTCACAATTGTTTTACCTGGTAATTTCTAAATGTTTTTGTTTTGTGGATTGGCATGTTCATATAAATAGACCAAATATATATTCCATTTTAGTTTTCTTATAATTCCTAAAACAGCAATATATAAATGTAATAAATGGCCGAATTAATGCATAAGATTTCCAAATATAAATGTAATAAATGGGACGAATTAATGCATCAGATTTCCAAATATAATAAAGTATTTTTAGTCCAACGTAATAATATGAGCATGTTTACTTTTAAAATATATTTTATTATTTAATATATCAACACATTTTTTTCATATTTGTTTTTCATAAAGTTCAAATCTGATTCCATATAATCTAATAAACTGATACAATGACTTTTTTATTTTGTATTATATCAAATTGATACATATTTTTAGATAAATACTTAAAATTTATATTGATTTTAGCCTATTGTTATCTAAAATATTTGCTCGAATAATCATTTCTATAGAATGTGGTTTTAGTTTATTGTTATCTAAAATATTTGATCGATTAATCATTTATATTGAATGTTGGTAATCATGAACGTGTTATCGGTTATTATTTTTAATTATGTATTCAATGAAGAAACATACATTAAATGTTTTAATGTATGGAAAATTCTTATATCACTTCTTTTTGTCGAACACCTATTAAGTTATATATATTAGAGTTGAAAATGAAATTTATGTAAGAGAAAGATAAATGTGTGTAAATGGAATTTTTTTTCATACATTAAATGTTTTAATGTATGTTTCTTCATTGAAAACATAATTAAAAATAATAACCGATAATAAGTTCATGATTACCAACATTCGATATAAATGATTAATTGATCAAATATTTTAGATAACAATAAACTAAAACAACATTCGATAGAAATGATTATTCGAGCAAATATTTTAGATAAGAATAGACTAAAATCAATATAAATTTTAAATATTTATCTAAAAATATGTATCAATTTGATATAATACAAAATAAAAAAGTCATTGTATCAGTTTATTCAATTTCTCCTATAAATGTTGGAAACAAAATCACTTATTCAAATTCTAAAATACACAAAATCAGGAATGTCTTCATTGATATTCAACTTAATCTTAATAAATCACGATTAAAATCCGCAACCATCTCCTTATTATCTTTGTTTTCGTCTTCCAATACCCCCGACTTCCCTGCTTCATCCATCGATTTTATAAAGAGAAAATACCGACTATAGACAAAAAAAAAAGGGGGGGGGGGGGGGGGGGGGGATTTAAAAATTTAGACACAATTTTTTTTTTCCAGCTATAGACATGAATTCCGTGGAGGGACCTCTGCGGACCTCCGCGGAATGACGTCATCTCTGCGAAGTGGTCGAAAAATAGGTTGTTAGCCTTTTTAAGCATGCTCCGTGGAAGGGGTCTCTGCGGATTCAATATAACCTCCGCAGAGAGAGCTGATTGGATCTCGTAAATAGGGATGTCAAAAAGTCCCGTGGGGACCCCGTCCCGTTTGGGGGATTTCTTTTAAAAAAATCGGGGGTGGGGGCAACGTTAACCCCCGTTTTAATTTCGGGGGCGGGGGCGGGGTAGGCAATCCCGTCCCGAAATCCCCATGGGGACCCCATTAATAAATTACACATATATTTACATATATTAATTATATAAATATAATAAAAAATAACATGATTTTGAGCTTCCAAAATTAATCAAAAAACATGTTCTTAAATTGTTAGTATAATTTTTTAAAATGCTATAAATTTTTTTTATTTTTAACATATAAAATTCTGCTATAAATAATTATTTGTTATCTAAAAAATAGCATATTTTAGCCTAAATAACAACTTCTTTTAGCCCAAAAAAAAGTAGCCCAAAATCAATCGGGGGCAGGGGAACGGGGGCGAGGGCGGGGGTAATAAAGGGGATTCGGGGGCGGGGGCGGGGGTAGGAACATTGAACATTCCGGGGGCGGGGGCGGGGCAGGGGAACAGGGAAATTTCGGGGACGGGGGCGGGAGATGCACTCCCCGCCCCGTTTGCCCCCGTTGACATCCCTACTCGTAAATACCCTGCAGAGAGGTCGATGCGGAGCTCCACGGAGTGAGTAATGCCTCCACGGATGAAGCAGTTGGAAGTCATAACTCAGTCCGCGGAAAGGTCGACGCGGAGCTCCGCGGAGAGAGTAATGCCTCCGCGGAATGGGTGGTTGGAGCGGATTTTGAAGAGTTTTTTGATACAAAAGTTTCTTTTTCATATGTTTGTTTCATTTTGGTCGATAGATCAGTTCGTTTTCATTTGATTTTCAAAACCAAATATGAGTTTTGTTATTTTATGTACCGGAGGTTTTTGGCAGATAAGTAATGGGATTAACACCTACGTTAGACCAAAGTTAAACAACTTGGGTTTACTGCTTCCGCCTAATTTTGATTGTCGAATATTGTTTGATTTGGTCAAAAGTAAGGCTAAGGTGTTCAATACTAATATATCATTGTCATTTCAACACCCGGTTCATGGGTATGTGATGAATATTTTAGATGAAGCAGATGTTCATCAACTCAGAAATGTAATTTATGAAACGCAGGAGATTGTGCATTTGTATTTAGAGGTGTTTCAGGGATTGGTCGAACAGACAAAAGTGGCAGAGAAAGTTGTATCATACAATGTTGAAAACATTGTATCTGATAATATTGAAGATTGTCCATAAGAAGAAACTGTGGCACTGAATATGGTTGAAGAAAAAAATTTATATGAGTTTGGAAGACTGACTGACAAAACTTTCTCAGACGGTGAAAAGTCAAATGAAGGATGGTCAGAAGATGAGTTCATACACGGGAAAAAAGCTTCAGACATATTTTACGGTATGTCTCCCATACCTGATTGCCCTGATCCTATTGTTGAACCCGGACCATTTCACAGTTTAGGTCCAAATGATGATATATTTGTTCGTCAAATGTATGACAACAAACAACAACTAATTTTTTCTTTGAGTCTTAAAGCAATAAGAGAAAAGTTTCAGTTTAAGACCAAACATTCTAACAAAAATTGTTATGAGGTATATTGTGAAATTGAGAACTCTAGTTGGCGTTTGTATGCAAAACGCCTTGATCCCACTGATGAATTTGAAATCGGGACTTTCAACAACATGCACACATGTTCGTCATTACAGATACACCCTAATCATAAGCATGCTAATAAAAAAGTCATGGGTACTATATTGCATGAGATTATGGGAAAAACTCGTTCCAAGGTTTGGAGGCCTAATGAAATATCAAGGGATTTGAATGCTTTACTGGAAGTCAACGTAGATTACAAACAAGCTTGGCGTGCAAAAGAATATGCTATGGAACTGTTGTTGGGATCCTCTGAAGAATGTTTTTCCAAACTTCCTTTATTTTCACAATTTGAAGAGGTATAATCCTGGTACAGTTGCGTATATTCAAACAGATTCTGAAGATTGTTTCGAGTGTTGTTTTTATGCCATTAGGAGCACGGTAAATACAAAAAACTTGTTGTTATTTAATATATAATTTTTGTAAAAAAATTATAGAGTGTTTATGTGTTCCATTTTTATATATTGCAGATACAAGCGTTCAAAAGATTTTGTCGTAAAGTTATAATTATGGATGGTACCCATTTGAAGGGTGCTTTTAAGGGAACCATATTGCATGCAGTAACTATGGATGGGAACAACTAGATACTGCCCCTTGCGCACGGAATATGCAAAAAAGAGAGTGGTCTTACGTGGACATGGTTTCTTGAAAAGTTGTATGAATGTGTTGGTGATTGTCAAGAATTGACTTTTGTAACTGATAGGGCCGATGCAATTCGCATTAGTATTGAAAATGTTTTTCCACATGCTCATCATGGCTTGTGTGCTTTTCATATACTAGGAAACATAGTACACAAGTTTGGGAAAAATGATAAAACAAAAGTGTTGTTTTGGAGGCTTCTGAAAGCTTACAAAAGAAATGTTTTTGAGGACTTGTGGTATAGATTTAGTTCTACTAGGCCGCAAGTAGTAGCGTATCTAATTGAAATTCCCCGTGCTAAATGGACTATAGCATATTCGTCGTCGAAACGTTACGATTACATGACCTCGAACAGTGCAGAGTCCATGAATGCTTTATCTGTAGATGCAAGGAAGATGCCTATAATACCCCTTCTTGAGTTCTTCCGACGTCTTTCACAGGAATGGTGTTACAAGCATCGCATCGAAGGAGGTATGAATTTTATTTTGACTTTAATTAGGTCGAATAATTAGTTAATTATATATATCTTCTTTATAGGGGAACGTTCAACAGTGCTAACCGAGTGGGCTGAAAAAGTAGTTAGTAAAAATGAAGAGCGTACGACAGGATGGTCCGTTTCTGGTGTTTCAGATGCACTTTATGAAGTTCATGATTTCAAACATGGTGGCATAGTTGATCTGAGGCAAGAGACTTGTACATGAAAATATTGGGAAGGAACTGGGTTGCCTTGTGGTCATGTGATAATGGTCTTGAAGCACTTGAAAAAAACTAACTTCGGACATCTGGCTATGGATGCTTACAAAATGGAAACATAACGAAGTACATATGAGGAGTCGGTTTACCCCCTTCCAGAACCGTGTGACTGGGAGATTCCTGCTGACATGATGGTTGTGAAACCCCCGATAATGGATACACGTCAAGCTGGTAGACCGAGAAGCAGAAATCGTATTCCGTCACAAGGTGAGGAACCTATAATAAGAAGGTGTAGTAGATGTGATAGTACAACACATAATGCAGCGACTTGTCCGGCATTGGTCCCAAAGAAACAAAAAAGGCTAGAAAAACTAGTACGGTATCAGGTAGTAACACAAAAGGAAAAGGGAAAGGGACAGAAGGGATTCAGGAGATGCTAGAGACGCACAGGACACAAGAGACGCGTTGGATGAGTGGGACGCGGAGAGAAGACTATTGTTCAACGTTTGATTTGAATGATTGATATTGTATTTATAATTAATTATGTTTTGTTTTAGAGGACATTAATTTGTCTACTTTGAGCTGGTGTGTTTATTTTAAAGATGATGGGTAATATTATGATTATATTGCTGCATAATTACTAGTAGAATAATAACTAATACTCGAAATTAATACATTCAACAAACTAGAAACATATAGTAAACGTACAACAACGGTAATTAACTTAAGGGAATTGCAAAGGATACTTTTCTTTCTCCATTGTTATGTAGTCGTCCCTTATTCTTGTTTTATCTTCCATACGGTCCTTTTGCCTACCAAGTTCTATCATTTCTGCATCCTTGTCAGCAAGCCATTTTTCAGACAATTTAAGATTCTTCTTAGTTTTTTTTTATCGATTCCTCATGATCTTTGATTTTTTTTTGTAATCGTCATCCTTTCCTCAACATCTTTGCACTCCTCCGCAATGAGCTCACGACGCTCAGTGAGAGCCCGAGACGAGCCTTCATCTTTTTTTTTTTATTGTTCTTCAGCCCATTGTAGTTGTTGCAAAGTATCCTCCGACATATATGGCTCTCTTAAATTTGGTGATGGTGCAAGAAAAGGGTCGATCGGATCACAATAGAAACAATCAACTTCGTTGCACGAGCAAATATACAAAGATGAAGATGAAGTCATTTTAAATTTTAAAAAATATTATAACTCTATACGAAAAATCTGACGACCATCCATGACTATATACGAAAAATCCGACGACTATCCATGCAACCTATGTTTAGTGATCAATTTGGGAGAGATTAAACTCCATTTTTGCCAAAAACTCATCGGACTAGTAGTATAAATACTGTCCAACAAGAGATTGTTTGAAGGAACGTCACTACTCTCTGCATTGATAGTGTCCTCATTTGTTTTTCAGGACTCTCCTCTATTTGTTTTCTTCCTTGTCTTGCTGATTTTCTTTACTTTTGGTGTCGATTGCACCTAAAAAATCAACATGTTTAATCATTATCAATAATGTAGTATTTTTTAAAAATACCAAGTTTAAGATATGAGTTTTTTACCACTGTGAACGGAGTGCACTGATACCATGCTGGAGCCCTCTTTCGTTGCGGCCTACCAATAGGAGTCGCTATTTTTGTGTCATGTTCACCCAAGTCTGGTGACGGCTCCGTAGGTGTAGGCGCAACTTTCTCCCCCAAACCAGCATAGTCGAATTGCGTATCATGGCAATATGTTTCTTCACCCTCTTCGTTTATCATCTCCTCCTCTTCCTCCTCATCCTCTACAAACCGTTTCTTTGGCTCATCTTTTTCTTCTAATACACGGTCTACTTTAGATGATAATTTAGCCACGATGCCTAGTAGACGCTTCACTAATGCCTTTGTGCTACTCTTCTTCTTCTTCTTTACCACCCTCGTTTCTATTTCATGCTTTTGCGAGGAAGAAGCATTTGTGGCAGATTCAGTCGAACATGTATCCGACTTGTACATACTTCTACGAGGAGGCGACTGAACAGCAGGTGGACTATTTCGGACCTGACTATGTTGCGGTGGAGACTGTTGCGGTGGAGGAGACTCTTCATGGTTAAGGGTCCAATTCACGTATCGAACATAAAAGGGCAACATCAGCTCCGTCTTGTTTGCCACCACTTGAATAGGTTGGTTGTTAGGCTGCAAAAATTTAAAATTAAAATCAAATTGTTACTTTAAAATGAAAATACATGGAATTTGTAAGTATAAATAATCATTAATATAAAAAGCATACCACAAACACGTTGATTATTCTACAACAGTTCTCCTAAGATAACGCTGATTTACTTCTCCAACACCTCATCCTTGGCAATTCTATTGGGATGTGTACATCAAATTTGGTTGTCTCGGGGAACGTCTCCAAAATCTAGATCTATAGAAAGAAGCTGAATGTTATTAGCGTATAAAAACAAAACAATGATAAGTAATTAAATTTATTAGAAAATAACCTTAAATGGCAGCATAAAACCAAGAACGGTATACTTGTATATTTTCTTGGATTCGGGGTTGGCCTCCTTGAATTTTCTAAATTCTACTATTTTTTTTAAACATTACACGCATCATCCGCGAAGTATACCTCCAAAGATACGTACCCCATGCAAACCTGCAATATGAATATTATTAGTATTATTATTATTATTATTATTATTATTATTGTATTCTATTAATACACAATATTTAAATGTAATACCTGTTCCAATCATCTCTATTATTAGCAAGATTGTATATTGCAGCGGGAATGCACATTTTTACGTCCCGTCCGTGGAGTCCCTTCAACACAAACACTAGCTGGATAAGCATCACAACATCTTCATCTTCAACTTCCAAATATTTAGGAGACATAATGAAGTCTTCCAAATCTTTTAACCGCAAACGTGCATCAGAAATGTCTGGGAACAAACGAGCACGAAGACTTGAATTTGACTGGCCTTTTTCATCATAGAGTAAATCCACATAACAACCAACTTTTAGACCACAAATGAGAATATATTCTGTTTCATCAAATTCCAAATACCTCCCTTCTATATCAAATAAAAACCTCCCTATTTCAAATACTTCTTGAGTCCTTACTTCGTGCAACATCATCAGATGCACAAGTAACGAATCACCATGTGGGATATGCATCCCTAAAAGTATTCCAAACAGCGAAGCTTCGAATAATTGTCGTTGTGATTGTGTTAGCCGCGGAAAATACTTATTAATGATGGTACCCACCACACCTTTTAAAGTTAAATCAGCTTTTTGATTGAGGTCTAAGTGCTGCAAAACATAATATTTAAATTTAATTTCATATAACAGAAAGATAAAAAAATTACAAAATCACTTTTAAGGTCATTCCGCGGAGGATATAGGTTATTCCGCGGAGACGACTCTGCGGATAGACCTTCACCCTCAGTGGAACCTCTTTTCTATATTTCATGGAGCATTGGTTCACTCCGCGGAGGCTATAGGTCATTCCGCGGAGAAGCCTCTGTGGATCGACCTCCACCCTCCGCGGAGCCTCTTTTCTATATTTCGTGGAGCATTGGTTCACTCCGCGGAGGGTCCTCCACAGACTGATATAACCCTCCGCGGAATGGATCTTGCCCACCGCGGAATGGATCTTCCCACCGTCGAACCCTAAACCCCCAATTTTTTCAGTTCTTAGCGCATTTTTTTGAGCATTCAGTTTAATCTAACCGGTTTTCAACAATTTCGTAACATATACTACATTAATCGAATTAAGGGAAAGTGACAATTACATGGGAGCCTAAACCATCGCTTAAAATATTTGGGAGATTCTCCTCCATTTCTACTGCCGGAAGTCGATCTTGGTCGCCGGTTTCGTCGTCGTCGTCGGTCGCCGGAGTGCTGTCGGAGAAGCCGGTGGAGAGTCGATACAGAGACTCGTCTTCGTAAACGAGGAATGGGGGACCAGTTGGGGGACCAAAGAGGAGGGTCCGGTTTTGTGGAAAAGATGAATGTGAAATACCGAAAATGCCCCTGTCCGCGGAGGTGAATTATAAAAATACCTCTATCCGCGGAGGTCCGCAGAGATCCCTCTACGGAATTCATGTCTATAGCTGGATTTTTTTTTTTGTGACTAAATTTTTAAATTTCCCCCCTTTTTTTTTGTCTATGGTATTTTCTCTTTTACATAACCACCACCTTACCTCCACTGTACACCCTACCACCGCCTATGCTAATCTAAACCAAACTCCAAAACACGATAGCTAAACCCACCACGTCTCTTCCACCAGCGCATGACTTCCATCACTGCCCAACTTTCTGTTGTATTTTGTCACTTCCTTCTCAATCTCTCTTAGTTTCGACTTGATTTCCTTCTCAAGCATCTAATGGCTATTGAAAAAGATGGAACAAAAGCAGCAAATCAATGGGTTTGAAGGTAAGGTGTCTATGTTTCTAATCATAATGGCCTTCTGGATTGTAAATCGTTTTTTCTTTTCTTTTTATTTTTTCAAAATTTTCCAAAGAAAAAGAGTGGGTGATAAAGAGAGTACAACTGAAGGGAATTTGAGCGAGAATGGGTTATGTCTCTTAGAAGCATAAACAAGCATCTTGGATGTCAAAGGAACCATAGTCTCTCTCTCTCTCTCTCTCTCTCTCTCTCTCTCTCTCTCTCTCTCTCTCTCTCTCTCTCTCTCTCTCTCTCTCTCTCTCTCTCTCTCTCTCATTATTGTTGAATGTTATTAATTTTATAGTTAACATTTATTGATGTCCTTTGATAAAATAGTGAGTAACTGGTAAGCACACACCAGGTGTTTGTGAAAATGTCTCACATATGGTGATGTCGCGAGTGAAGACATGGTGCTTAAATTGCATTCAACTCTTTGTATCCAGGTTTGTCAACTTTATTCTAATAATCCTAAACCTAATCCTGATCATATCAGTTTCTCAAATAACTAAGGTTATACTTGGATGTGGTTCTTTTTAATTACTGATCAATTCTAGATTTTTGTTAAATTTTCCCTTCTTATAATATAAGGACTAAGTTTAAATATCTAAATGTAGCTTTTTTCAGTCCTTCGTCTTCACCTCCAAATTGGCAAAAAAATTATAGATGAGAGGCAAGAGATATAACATCTAAAATATTGTTATTTAATTCGATTTTGGAATCTAAATGATATCATATCCATGTATTTTTCTTTATATAGATAGTTGGTGATCAGATCATTCATGTTAGTTTTAATTTTTTCAAATCCTATTTTTTGATGATAATGTTTTTTTTTTGTGATTCTTAGCTATTCCAATTTCACAGTTGATTGTAAAGATCCAACTTTAATCTCTTTTTATAGGAGTGTTTGATTTTTAATGACAACAACTCATAATGCATTGGTAAAAGCAATTGATCAATAACAAGAACAAGTAATAATTGATGTTAGTCCAAGACCTTTTCCATCTGAAATGAAATGTCAGTGTACCTGCTAAGGATATGGTATTATTTAGCATATAATTTCAAAAAGATAGAGTAACTTCCCATTCTTCTTGATAACTATCAGCAAAAGATCAGTAACTTCACATAGATATAGGAGAAACTAGAAAGTCCTAAAGATCATTAACTTACTTCTCTCAGCATGTGGGTAACTCAACATGGACCCCAACGTTGTTGTTAGGTGAAAGGCTAAATTGTACTTCCGGATGATGTATTTGATTACGTTGACACTTGATCAAGTTAACTCTGAAAGTTTATTTTCAATGTTTTCTAAATCTTGAATTGTTCTTAGACCCTACAAGAAATACAAAACGTGCAATGGTGGACTACAAAAGAGTATGCAATAGGAAATAATTATGAGAAGTTATAAAAAGTTTATCATACTTGAGGATATTGATTTTTTATATTTTCTAGAAGCTTAAAAATGTGCAATTAACGATAGATTTCGAGATTATTGATGTTTTCATTTCTAGATTTTTGTTACCCTGTAAATTTATTTTTGTTTACATGTATAATGTATTTTGAAGCTTTAATAATTAACATCAAGCTTTTGTTGATCTGTATATTGTTTTAGTAAGGATGCAAAATTGCATTTTTTTTTTGTCATTGACTACCCACATTTATATGATGTTATGAAGAATCACAAAAAATATTTGGTCATCAGATCCCGTGATTGTAAATTTTTGGTCATAAACTTTTGTATAATTCGAATGAAAGGTAGGGTAGTGGAAACAACCTTTTTTTTTTTAATACACTTGTTGTTTGGGGTTCTCAATTCGAGTAATAGAATGAACATTTTTTTTATTTTAATCTTTTTTACATTTCACATTTTCATCATTATTCATTCAAAGTTAAAAGCATCAATTGGTGGTTTGCTCATTTCTTCTATATTTTGAGTACTTTTTTTTGTTATTTATTATACTTAAATGTGTTTAATCATATTTTGGGAAATTTGATGAACCATATCCATTATCAAAATTATCAATATATATTGGCGGAATAGAATAGCTTTTATTTAAGGATAATTTTTTCATGTTTGATTTTTATAACTATATATTTTATTAAACCACATGATCAATATCATTAATTAATGCTATTCATATCTTAAAACATTTTGTAAAACTAATTTAAATTAATAACTAAAACTAATGCATCTAAGTTTCCAAAAAAAAACATTGTTAAATATATTATTAATTGTAACATCTCTTAACTTTTAAAATTATTTTACGTTGTCAACTGTGTAGTACACTGGTTATAACTTATTACATAATATATAGGTGTTGAACATTTTCATTGGTTAATGAAACTCTCACTTAATGTTAATTAAATTAATTTAACCATAATTTTTAATTTTCAATGGGATTTTTGTAACATCCATATGAAATTGTAAATTTTGGTTAAGTTTTTTAATATTAAATTGTTTTAATCCTAAATAAATTATGAGTTTGGATATAAATGCAAATTTAATAGTTTTAGATGAATATATATATATATATATATATATATATATATATATATATATATATATATATATATATATATATATATATATTAGTTTATAACCTGTGGGAACCACAGTTACAAAATTAATTAAAATTTCTAAGTAAAAAACTCAAAACTATTAATTAATAATTTCAAATAACTTATTAATTAAAAGATATTTTTTTAGTTATATATAAAATTATAATCGTTGGTTCAAATAAATACGTAAAATATATCATCTTATAATTGGTATAAATTTTATTTTATTATAATTGGTATAAATTTTATTTTATTTTTATTCTAATATTATTAATTTAATATAATTAAAATGTGATTTAAATTTTGAAATTTAAAATTTGAAATGGAGAATTAATAGATTGATAAGTATCATGATATTAATTACAATGCCTAACATGGTGACACATGACAAAAAAAAACTACTCTTTTATTAGTGTATATATATATATATATATATATATATATATATATATATATATATATATATATATATATATACTAGGCAAATTACCGCGCGTTGTGCAGAAACACCTATATAATTGAAATATTTATAAATATGTGTTTTCCGAAATATAAAAATAATGTTGTTGTTAAATTTGATATATTAAATTGATATAATATACTGATTATTTTTAATTATATGATAATATATACATCTATTCAAACTATATGATTTCAATAGTTTGATATAGTAATTTGATTATTGTAACATATTTTTAACTATTGTTGTTGTTAAATTTGATATACTGAGTTGATATAATGTATTGATTATTTTGAATTATATGATAATATATACATCTATTAAAACTGCATAACCTCATCCGTTTGAATGACCTTTACTTGTGGGTTACTCATGAAATAAATAAAATATAATATATGGTTTAATGTTCTTTATAGTTGTTATTGTTAATTAATTTTTTAAACTTATTTTCTTAACTTATTAATTTTATCATTGAACATATTTAAAAATCAAACATTGTTTTTCGTATTTAAAGGTAATAATATAATAATTTATATAGAGTTATTTCTAACTACTATTATTGTAAGTTATTTTAAGCTACTTATTTGAAAACATTTAATGTCTATAAAAATATCTTTAGGAAATAATTTAGTTAAATTGAGAATAGTTCTTTTGCATTTAGCACTATAATTTATCACTTTTAATTATTCATAAAATATTCTTTGGTTTTTTAAGTGGCACTGAAATTTATATTTAAGTTGATCAGGTAGTGTTTTAAATTAACAATTTAAGTATTTTATCCAATCTGTTTAAAAGTTATAGCTTTAAACTGATAATGGTTTACATACAACAACATATTAAATCTAATAAATTAAGTATAGTATGTTAAAAGCTAAAAACATAACTTTGTAAATAGAAGTAGATATATTATTTTAATATGAAATTTTACTTTATTTATGATTACACTTTATGTTTGATATTGTCACACCCCAAAACCACGAACGTTAGAGAACTGCATCTCCTTGCAAGATTCGTGGTGGTGGAAGTTGCACTTGGTGCACTTCGGAAGGGTTCCAACATATGTTTTTGTTGGTAAGGGGTTCATAGGGACAACAGGAGTTACTGTGGCAACATTTATTACTACAAGTTGTTGTCTCTTGGAGGATTCTTGCGAAGCCCCTCTTTTCCTCTTAGACCACCCTTTCTTCTTGTTGTTGGCCTTTGGTGGTACGGATGCAGGGATTGTTGGGTTCCTGTGTTTCCCGTGGTCTATGAGAGACTGTGCCAGCTCCTTGGCACTATCAAAAGTGATAGGCTTGGAAGCTAATACACTTGATTGAATCTGGGGAGACAGCCCCCAGATATATCTCTCTATCTTCTTGCTTTCGAGAGCAACCATATCAGGGCATAGGATTTCCAGATCACAAAACCTATTCGTGTAGGTTCCCATGTCTGATCCAAGCATTTGCAGGCTCTAGAGTTCCTGCTCGAGTTTTTGTATTTCTCCCCGATGACAGTACTCTCTCATCTGCATGTCCTTCAAGTGTTCCCAACTGATGGAATATGCCACCACCAGATTCATATATTTAACATGGCCGTTCCACCATGTTAGTGCCCTGTCAGAGAAGGTACAAGCTACGAACTTGACTTGGTTGCTTTCTTGGCAAGTGCGGATTTCAAAGACAGATTCCATCTTTTCAATCTATTGTCTCAACACCATAACACACCCAGTTCCGTTGAAGTTGTGGGGTTTGGCGTTAGTGAAGTCTTTATAGGTACATTCCCGAGGGTGTCCATGGCTTTTGCCGTGGTTCGAGGAAGGTGCACCTGTTCCTGATCCACTTGGGACAGGAGTGTTAATTGCTGACACAGCAGCTGCAACTGCTGCTGTGAAAGCTGCCTGGAACATGTTGGCATCAAAGGGGTTAGGTGGTTGAGGAGGTTGAGGTGGTGGTATCGGTGTTTCGTTGTTTGGGTTACGTCTGGGATTCCTGTGTGGTGGCATCTTTAACTATATGTTTAAAAGACGACGACATGGATAAGAATAAATGAATAATGACTATGTCTCATGGACTAACTCCCCATAGCCCAACAACAAATGAATAGAATGACTAAATGAAGATGACAACATTTAGATAATAATTTCCATATGATTAGATATCTGTCAAAAATACCGGAATTACAGATGTAACAAGTTCGGGAAAAATGGCCTAGAAGTAGGCCTTACATCAACCAAGATGGAAATTTTTGACAGAATTAAGACTAGATCAAGACCTAACAGATCTAAGATTTATAAAGACAAGAAATTAGACCAAAGTTTTACATAAACTAGGTTATATCCAAAAGATGAGTCGTCGAGATTCTATCGGCGACGAGAACTGCTCGCATGAGCTCTTGATCCTGATAGTAGACGTTCCATGTCCCTCATACGCCTTTCAGCTCTTGCTTGCTGAGCTCGAAGTTCCCTAACTTCAGCTCGAGTTTCAGTAAGTTCCCTTTGCAGAGCTATATTGCGGACTAGAGTTCTTTTGTGAGTAGACTCTAGTTGGCGAATGCGGACAGTGTTAACGCCAGAGTTGGCGTCAACCTCCAAGACTTGATTGATAGTTGCTTGAGTCATTATCGTGTTTCAAGAAATCCTACGAACCATGATTGGTAGGAATCTATCAGCAGAACCTCCTTCAGTGAGGTTGTAGAAACTTCGGTCTCCATTATAGGGAATGGGTTGACCCTGTTCATGACTCCATGTATTCAAGTTAGTGGCCCACAGAGGTGTGGGTCCTTGAAATGCAGGACGGGGGTTCAAGTTTGGGTTTTGAGCAGCTGGGGGTAGGTTGTTGACTTCAGGCTCCGAGTCAGAACTATCGGAAAAACCCTCAGCATGGTGATCATCCAAAGGGATTGGGTGATCATCTTCTGGTTCTGCCTCTAGCCAACCATCATTGCCTTAGTTCGGGAAGTACGGATCGCCGTGGTGAAATCCAGCCATTAAAATCTACGTGAGAAAATGGATATAAGAAATAGCTAATTAGACAAACTGACTAAGATAATTACAGTAAGACCAAATACCCCTATGGTATTTCTTTATGGTTGTGTTGGTAAGTTTTTAGACTTTTTGCCACATCACAACCATTCTTGGGCATATGCTAATCACTCCTCGGACCAGCATAGTTGATTAGGCTATGACATTCCCAAGACTGACTATATGTCCCCAGGCTTAATTGTGATATTCAACAATCGTAATACTTTTGTTTTTGTCATTGTGACACTGGTTTTAGTATGAATGCAGGCATGTATACTTTGTTAAATATCTTATTATTTAAAAGTATAACTCTTAGACAGAGTGTTTTAATCCCAATGTATTTAGAGTTAGTATATCTTTTATGGGTTGATATACTATATTCACTATAAACAATGCTCTGATACCAATCTGTCACACCCCAAAACCACGAACGGCGGAAACGTTCAGGGGTGGAGGACGTCATGTACAGTATCACAATAGTGTAAAATAGTAAACAAGCAACAACATCATCCATTGCATTATAAGGAAAGTTTTAATACATGTGTGTTCTTTCATTATAATAAGACACCAAAAATATATAATCAAAATAAAAGACGAGACTTGTCTGCTTCGTCTTCTCAAAACCTGGCCACCATACCTGTCTACTGATGACCTGAGAATACAAGTTATTTTG
This sequence comes from Lactuca saligna, assembly GCF_052625555.1. Classification (NCBI taxonomy): domain Eukaryota; kingdom Viridiplantae; phylum Streptophyta; class Magnoliopsida; order Asterales; family Asteraceae; genus Lactuca; species Lactuca saligna. The sequence goes on along the minus strand of NC_136425.1, from coordinate 21,011,250 downwards.
AAAGAGAGTATCAGCTTTAAAGCTGGTGAATTCATAAGTATTTAAGTGTCATTGTCTTGCTTTGAAGAACTGTTATGAATGTCATGTAAAAACTTTAAGTAAGACAGTTGATATAAGTATGAAAAACCCTAGAAAATCCCTTATTTTCTATTATTATGAAATGTAGTGTTCAAACGAGACCCGAATGTTTTGTAAGTAAAATGATAGTTTTTCCTTCTATAGACTAGTACTAAAGTACTTAGTCTAACTCATCGTTTATGTGAAAGTATCACAAAATAAAGTAAACAAGAGAAAGTATAATCATGTAAGTATCATCCCTGGATTACCAAGACTAACACGACATCGCCGAAGCGAAAGGTATAACCTAATGAACATCCAAAGATTGTCCAATTAACCCCTGTAGCGAACAGTAGGTTCCAGGAATGGTTAGTCCCGTAACTGACTCTACATCGCTGTAAGCGAAATAGATAACCTAATGAACATCCGAAGATTGTCCAATTAACCTCTGTAGCGAACAGTAGGTTCCAGGAATGGTTAATCCCGTAACTGACTCCTAATATAAGTAATAACCTTAGGCATCCGTAGATGTCCATTAACCTCTATAGCGAACAGTGGTTCCAGGAATGGTTAGTCCCGTAACTGACTCCTGTTGAACTGGGATGGGCAGGATGATTTACTGAAGGTACTAATAAATCATCTTTACGAATCAAGTTTCATGTATTCATGTAAGTATACACAGGTAGATGTATCTACGTAAAGGTATTCATGTAATGTGTTCCTATAAGCGTATTCATGTATCATGTAAGCATATGTAAAGGTACTCATGTATCAGGTAATGTACTCGTAAAGACTCATGAATGAACTGACTCTGGTGTGATTCCTTGTAATAGGAATAATGTTTTGTTTCTTCTAAGTATCCCTATGATAATTAACTGAAAGGTAATTGTTTGTTCAAGAAGGTAAATGTAATGGTTTTGCAAGGTATCTAAGAGTTTTGAATAATAATTAAGAGTGACTTGATGTCATGTTAATAAACATTTCAAAACTAATACTTTTGTTATCAAGGTATTTTAAGATGGAAAACCATTTCATGCATCACATTTTGTAGTATGTGAAATCGGCTGGATGAAAACACAGTTATAAAATACATATGAGTGATTTAATAACATGTTGTTTTGTACTTGTAATTCCCCCCCCCCCCCCCCATTAAAGCATTTAAAATCATTTAAAACATTGATTAGGGGTATGAACTCACTTGTGGATGGTGGTTTGGATGAACTGGACGGTGTAAGATTGTTAGGTGTCAAGTGAGGACTCGTACACACACTACGATCCTAATGAACATATAATCACACATATATGCACTCAATTAGTCTTAAATTACTAATTTATAATGTTAAGACATCCTAGAACATAATAAACACTTTATATAAGTGTTATAAGCCCTAAGGATTGCATCTAAGCTATTGTGGGACAAGGAAATTGGGTTTAGGGTTCCAAAGGACCCTATACTTGAGTTTACTCTCCAAATAACCTCACACATGGAGTTTACTCTCCATATAACCTCACACATAGATTTTACGGTTGTAAACTCTTGAGTTTACGGTCGTAAACTCCAAGACTTAATGTTCTTGGTTGTTTTGAGGTGTTAAATGATCCCTAGAAGTATTCCAACTTGGTGGATTAATTCTTGGAAGGGTTTAAGGCATAGAAACACTCCTTAGAGGAGTTTACGGCCCTAAGGCCATTTCCTTTGGAGTTTACTACCGTAAACTCCCTTGGAATGGTGTTTTTGATGCTTTCAAGTCTCTTGCACATGTGGTATGGGTCTTAGACTTTTATCCTAAGCATATGAAGGCCTTAGGCACACTTTGGTGCCTTTGTTTGATGTTCACGGCCCAAGAACCTTATTAGGGTCGTGAACTCACTTTGAGGGGTGTTTTTGATGTGTTTTGGTCCTTGAATTAAGTGGGAACAATTCCTAGTAAATGTCCAAGGCTTTAGGTGTCTTAAAAACACACTTTGGTCCAAGATTTTGGAGTTCACGGTCCAAGATCCTCTTTGTAACACCGTAAATTTTAAAACAAAATTTTCAAATTTTCGTGAAACATAATTCATTTAATATTCATAAAACAACCATATTAATTATCCAATTCAAGTAAATACAAAATCCCAAGATCACAAATGTATAAACTCCGTGTGTGTACGGATCAAGCCGGCGCCTTCCCGCGGTCGTCACTAGTACCTGAAACAACAAAATCAAACACTGTAAGCACAAAGCTTAGTGAGTTCCCCAAAATACCATATATAACACATATTAGCCACTCGAGGCTATAACTCTGTGGGTCCGTGCACCCAAACTCTGTGAACCCTCAGGTTCTAACTCTGTAAACATGCACAACATAAATCACATAGAAATAATGTAGTACAACACATGACATACATAGCATACAAACACTCTATCACATAACTCTGGTTACCTACTCAATGTAAAGTATAGTGAGAAGACTCACCTCGCGTCTTGATAAGTCGTGAATCCTGAAATCACGAGTGCTCGATCCCCCGAGCTAAAGTCCTCCTATATCACAATACATCTCTAATTAACACTTTCCCAACTAAGGTTGACTACTCTTTAACAAGTCAACTTAGGTCAACGGTCAACGGTCAACTTTGAGCAGACTCGGCGAGTACACAATAGCGACTCGGCGAGTCTGAGCGTATACACTAATTTCCCTGAAATTCTCCCTTGACACGTCGAGTATCCTCCTAACTCGACGAGTTCCACCTGGCATGAGTTGTGGGGCCACCACGACTCAACTCGCCGAGTCTCAAGAATAACTCGGCGAGTCCAGCTTGACTCAGTCCACCTATCCACTCAGACTTCCCCTGACTCACTGAGTCAACCCTCCCCAACTCGGCAAGACCACTCGCTGTGTGGTCGGGCAACATTCATAGTACTCGCCGAGTCTGTTCTTCGGACTCGGTGAGTCCGTGCCATGCAATGACTCAAACTTGCTCATAAGGTCAGATCCAGTCCATTAACCCATAGATCCAGTCCTTCCAAGCATATTTAGCACGTAACGTCACTATCTTGATGCACATACAATCTCTATATGACCATAAATGATGTTTTTGTCTCAAATACTACAACCCAAGGTCATAAACTCCATTGCTATACATAATGCTTGAAGAATGAGGCTCTCTGGACCTCTATGGATCCAGATCCAGAGCCTCAACACAAGAAGGGAACTATTTGGCATCAAATCATCCCATAAATGTCCATAAGAAACCCTAGATCCCATTATTCATCACAAAACAGAAAGTAATCCGAAATCATACCTCTAGATTGATGATCTAAGCTTCAAATGCACAAAATAGCAACCTCCTTTGCTTCCTCTTGCTTAGAATCTTCTCCTTCTTTGCTAAATGACACACACAAGGGTCAAGAATGATTCCTTTCTCTCTCAAAACGTTCAAGCACACAAGGGTTTCTCTCTAAGGGTTGGGTGAGCACAAATGACGGCCATAAGGCCCTTTAAATAGGCCGCAAACCCCAGAAATTAGGGTTTCACCACACAGCGTGGACTCGCCGAGTTCACTCTTGGACTCATCGAGTCCGGATGCGAACCCGTGCCCAAATCTGCGATCCTACTCGGCGAGTCTGGGCTCCAACTCGCCGAGTCCACTCACAATTCCATAAATAAATCCAAAATAAATACCTGAAAATTTCGGGCTGTTACATTCTTGGGCCGTGAACACCCAAACATTTGTGTTTCTTTGATGTTTTCATGTCCCAAATACACCCATATACGAGTCCAAGGTAGTAGCATATCATGGGGGAAAGGCTAGGCTTTGTTTCGGGAGTTTACCGCCCAAGAACACCTTGGGGAGTAAACTCCTAAATCTAGTTATTTAGCTATCTAAATCATGTTATAAACACATAATAAGCTTTCTAACACTACTAGAAATAGTTACTCACGTTTTGGGATAAAAACCCGAAGATCCGTGAGAGAGAAAATGGCTTTTCTCTAGTTGGAAATGCGAATAATTAATGAATTTGGTTCAGAATTCTATTTATAGTCCTGAGATTTTTGGCAGGATATATTTTATTCCCGAAATGATCGCTAATATAATAGAGTGTTGGAATAACAGTGTTGCACAAAACCCTAGTGCATCCACTCTCCTGATATTTCCTGAAGTGTAAACCCTAAATTACTCAAACTTATACGGAAAAGTTTGAAAGTTTACTGTGACTGATATAACTTCTATTGAAGTGATATTGTTTGTACATAATGGAAATTCCGGGTTGTCACAGATATTTATTTAACATTATTAACCAACTTATAATCATTATTAGAAAGATACTATAATTTATCACTTTTGACTATTTACAAACTATAATTTAGGTTGTTTAAGTCAAATTAAAATTTATATTTAAGTTGACCCTATTTAAATTAACAATTTAAGTATCTATCCAAAAGAAACAAAAGTTCTAGCTTTAAAATAATAATTGTTTACATATAAAAACATCTTAAAACAAATAAATTATGTATAATATGTTGAAAGTTAAAGACATAAATTTATAAGTAAAAATAAATATATTATTTTAACCAACTTATAATTATTATTATAAAGAAATTGAAATGTCATGCGAGTTTCAAATCAATGTGGTGAAAGGGAAAATGCATGGGAGTTTCAAATGAATGTGATGAAAGAAAAAATGTTTTTTTTACAAGTATATAATGATATATATATATATATATATATATATATATATATATATATATATATATATATATATATTATGGTATATAATTGTTTTCAATTACCAATTGATTCTTTTTCATCATGTTTCCGATGAAGATATACATTTAGAAGGTATATATATATATATATATATATATATATATATATATATATATATATATATATATATATATATATAGGTTCAGGTTCATTTGAGACCATTCTAATTTTGTGAGACCGTGAGACCAAATCTAAAAATAATTTTAAAATGCAAAATAAAAGGAAAAATCCAAAAATTCTTTTTTTAAATAGAGTAAACTGCACAAATGGTCCCTGTGGTTTACACAAAATTGCCACTTTGGTCCAAAAACGTTTTGGCTAGCACCACAAGTCCAAAGTTTCCATTTTCTTGCATATTTGGTCCAATGGGTTAACTTCCGTTTGTTTCTCTCTGTTAAGTTATGTTTGACTAGTCAAATCAGGGGTATTTTGGTCATTCCCTATTTATGCCCTTTATTTTATATTAATAAAGGAGAGTTCGTATGTATGCATTGCCATACGGATAATATCGAGCCTAATTCACATTTATAGTCCTTAAAAACCGTGAGTCGATACAATTTCCCTCCTCATTGACTGAGGATCAAGAACCCTAAACTGATTAACAAGGTTGATAGCTTCAATCAGGCGAGTTTCGTAGTGAATGCATATACCAATGTGGCACTTAAGGTTGTCAAGCACGTCATTCGACCCAAGGGTGGTTTATGGTACGTAATTTTGTTTTTGATCATTTTGTTGATTTTCTTACAAGAAATCATACCTTCTGAACTTTTTTTTTTGCTCTTGTGTTGAAGATGGACACCCTACATTGTTTACCATCAAGCTACATCATGGAGGTGAGTTCACAAAGTTTCCAAATGTCAACTACATTGAGGGTACTGTGACGTATGTAGATATGGTGGATATAGAAGAGTTTTCTATTCACGAGATGGATGCGATTATGAAAGGGTTAGGATACTCAGTTCCTCCGGTTATCTACTATCATTTTCGAGTGCCAAAGGGAGACATGCATTTTGGGCTACGGGCCCTGGGAAATGATGATGATGTCCTCAATCTTTCCCAGTATGTGAAGGAGCATAAACTGATAAGGGTTTACACCGAGCATGGTATTACTAACTTGCTTACTTACTTTATGGCTCCTAAACCTGTAAGAAAAGTTATTATTGAGCAATTAGAGGAGATCGATGAACATCAAACCCCACCAACTAATAACCAACCCAGTGGCATGCCACAAACATGCATACCACCTGTGATAGCAAATGAAGCTGCTTTAGCCTTGTCAATATCCCCTGAATATAATAAAAAAAGGGAATTTATCAAGGACAAACCATTATCATCATGTATTAAGAAATTGGTGATGGATGATGTTAGTGTTGATAGGATTGGTGGGAATAAGGATGATGCAGATAATGAAATTGACCACGGATTTAATGAATTTGATGAGGAATGTAATGATATTAACCGGGATTTTAATGAATTTCATGAGGCATGTAATGATATTAACCAGGGATTTAATGAATTTGATGAGGCAGCTAATGACTTTGATATTGGATTGTACCAACAGATTTTACAGTCTAATGAACAGAATGTAGATGATGAGGTTCATGAAGGTGAGGAAAATACAGTTAATAAGGAAGTCACTGAAGAAGAGAATCATGACAGAAATGAAATGAATGATGAGAATGTAGAGATGAGAGATTTTGCAGTTGATGATGGAAGTGAAGATAACATAGAGATTGATGAAGACAATACTGAAAGAAGTGATGAGAGTGAGGACAGTGATGATAGTGATTTCTGGGTGGATGAAGACAACATCATCCCTGATGTAGAAGTAGACATGAGGGATTTTTACATGAATATAGATCTTGAAGCAGAATTTCTTGAAAAAAGATTACCAAAGCATAGAGAGAATGACAGTGATGAGGTCAATGAAGAGTTGGGTGTTATAGATAATGATCAATGGGATTCATTGGATGAGGGTTCTGATATAGATAGGAAAAGAAGAGCTGTAATAAAGGAATTGGGGAAGGAGACTAGGTGCTCTCAAGGTGAGATACACAAGGTAACTTTTAGGATAGGACAAAAATATAAAAATAAGAAGGAGTTAAAGGAAAAGATACAATTGCATGCACTGGAAACAAGAAGGAATATATTCTTTGTGAAAAACGACAAAATGAGGTTAAGGGCAATCTGTAAAGGAACTGTGGCCTTTAATGATGGTCATGTCAGTGAACCTACCCCTTGTCCTTGGGTGATACAAGGTTCTAGGTCAGATGTAAATAGTAATTGGTTCATAAAAACTTACAACCACGAACATAAATGCCTCCAGACAAGAAAAGTTAGATCTGCAACAGCAAAGTTTATCTCTAAGCAGATAATGGACCAGATTGAATCCAACCCAACAATCCCAGTCAGAGCTCTTCAAGAACAACTTCAAAAGGATTATCAAGTTGGATTCTCTATTCACAAGGTATTCAGGGCCAAATCAACTGCAAAAAAACTTGTCCAGGGTGATTACAAAAAGCAATATGATGTTCTTAGAGATTACATCCTGGAGTTGCAGTCTACTAATCCAGAAACCACTGTGAAGTTAGAGTTTGATTCAGAACCCAACCTAAGTGCTACCTCAAGAAGGTTTAAAAGGATGTACGTGTGTTTGGGTGGAATGAAAAAGGGCTTTAGAGCTTGCCTGAGGGATTTTCTAGGTTTTGATGGGGCATTTATGAAGGGCCCTTTCCCAGGACAAATTTTAACTGCAGTTGGGGTAGACTCCAACAATGGAATATACCCCCTAGCTTATGCCATTGTTGAGACTGAGAACACTGACAGTTGGAAGTGGTTTCTAGAGTGTATTGCAGATGATCTGGACCTACATGCAAACTCAAACTTCACATTTATAAGTGACAGACAAAAGGTTTGTAATTTGTTGTTTATATTTGACATATTTGGATGTGCTATATTAACTATGTTTTAATTCCTTTACAGGGATTGCAGACTGCCATTTCTCAGTTGTTCCCATGTGCTGAGCACAGGTTTTGCCTTAGGCATATACATGATAATATGAGAAAAACATGGAGAACTAATGAGTACAAAGAACACTTGTGGAATTGTGCTACAGCAACAACAGTACCAGAGTTTAATCATAGGATGCATCAATTCAGCTCATATGATGTAGAAGCTTATAATTGGTTGAAGCAGATTCCCCCACAACATTGGGCAAGAAGCCACTTCACAGGTATATACTTCAACTTCCAAATTTACCCTTTTGTGTTGGTATATGCTTGATCCTTTTGTATTAGTATATGTTTGATCCTGACAATATTGTGGTGTTTTCAGGCAGAGCAGTTTCAGATATGCTTCTAAATAATCTTTGTGAAGTTTTTAATAGCAAATTGATTGAGGGAAGGGACAAGCCACTGATATCCTGCTTGGAGTACATTAGGGAGTATATGATGAAAAGAATATGCAATGTCATAAATGTTCAAAAGAAGTGTGTTGGTCCACTAACCCCATCTGCAACAAAGATCATGGAGAAGAATGTGAATTGGGCATCTCAGTACACAGTTAGGTGGAATGGGTCAGATAAATACCAAGTGCAAGGGCCATGGCAGGATCAACATGTTGTTGATATGGTTGAAAGAGTATGCAGTTGTAGGAAGTGGGAATTAACAGGACTCCCTTGTAAGCATGTCATTGCAGTCCTAAATGACAAAGCAGATAATGGTGAGGAAGTTGGAGAACTGCACACTTATGCCCACAGGGTGCACTGGCTAGAAACATGGAAAGCAGCTTATGTGTACAAAGTAGAGCCTATTAAAGGTCGAGCAATGTGGCCTATTAGTGAATGCCCAATTAAAATCACCCCTCCTATACACAAAAATCAGCCTGGAAGGCCAAAGAAAAAGAGGAGGCACTCTGCTGAGGAGAAAAGCCAGAAGAAGGGAGACAATGTTGCTAGTGGTAGTGGGAGTCAAAGCAATATTGCTAGTAGGAGTGGAAAGCTTACAAGAAAGTTTATCCAAGTAACCTGCAGCAAGTGTAAAATTAAAGGGCACAATGCTAGAACTTGCAAAGGCCAAGGGGGTAAGTGATTGGATTTCAAGGGATTTTGATGTTTGTAGGGGTATAAGTGTCTTTTTGGGATAATGTTATGTTTATGTGTATTGTATGTTTAGTACTTTCTGTGTTTTGGGGTTTAACCATTTTGGATGTTACTTTTGGTACTTGATAGTGTACCCCTGTGATGTATGGGAACAATTTACACTGGATTTAATGTAATGATGTCTTGATGTTATTGTAATGTATAATTTTTTGTTGTAGAAGTTGACCAGTATACCCTTTTAAACAAAACATACATTTGTCATTGATAATGTGTAAACTACATACAAAATAAATTGATCAATATGCCCTTTTAATCAAAACATACATTTGTCTATATACAAAATAAATAGACCAATATGCCCTTTTAAACAAAACCACAAGACAAAACTGCACACATGGTCTTATGGTTTACACAAAATTGCCCAATATAAATTGACCAATATGCCCTTTTAAACAAAACATACAATTTTCATTGATAATGTGTAAACCACATACAAAATAAATAGACCAATATGCCCTTTTAATCAAAACATACATTTGTTATTGATAATGTGTAAACCATATACAAAATAAATAGACCAATATACCCTTTTAAACAAAACCACAAGACAAAACTGCACACATGGTCCTGTGGTTTACACAAAATTGCCCAATATAAATTGACTAATGCCCTTTTAAACAACACCACAAACAAAATAAATTGATCAAAATGTACATACCAAATATAATCACCATTGACAAATTGCTGCAAAACATGTCTTACATTGCTTACATTATAACCAAAAAAGACTACCACAAAGTATTGCCCAAAAGATTACATTGCTTAAACAAGATACTACCAAAAACCTTAAAACACTACCCAAACCATTACATTTCAATATACTGCTTAGAAACCAGCCAAACCATTACACTTACAAACCACCCAAACCATTACACTTCAATCTACTTCTTATAAACCAGAACAAACACGAACAACACCCAACTGCATAACAGGTAACACTTGAGTCTTGTGTTTTGTGACTTCACTTTGTTGATTGACCTCAGCAGCCCAGGCATAATAGCTTTTGAACGTTCACAAATTGGACCATCAAACCACCCAATAAATCGACATTTGGATCCCTTCAAAATTTAAGAATCAAAAGAAGATCGCAACATCTAATGGGAGATTTATACTGAAATCCAAAAAAAAAAAAAATGCGTACCTCAGTAGGGCATCCCCAGAAGCGTCTACCTGGATTTTTATCAGTCCATGCTGTGCGAACTATGGCCATTTTACCACAAAAACAAAGCACCATTTTTGATTTTGATTTCTTGAAGAAATCGGTCGGAGAGTTGCAGAAGATCAAAATGAGAACGACGACAAAGAAGATGGATTGGGATTCGTTCTTATTACTCTCCTTTATTAATATAAAATAAAGGGCATAAATAGGGAATGACCAAAATACCCCTGATTTGACTAGTCAAACATAACTTAACAGAGGGAAACAAACAGAAGTTAACCCATTGGACCAAATATGCAAGAAAATGGAAACTTTGGACTTGTGGTGCTAGCCAAAACGTTTTTGGACCAAAGTGGCAATTTTGTGTAAACCACAGGGACCATTTGTGCAGTTTACTCTTTTAAATATTATTTTCGGAACTTGAATTAACTAAAAAAAATATAAAAAAAAATTAAAAAAATAAAAAAATTCCGTTTTTTTTTTTGAAAAATACGTGAAATATTCTAAATACAATATTACACTGACATATTCTAAAAAATAATTTTAAAATGCAAAATAAATGGAAAAATCTAAAAAAAAAAATTTTAATATTATTTTCGGAACTTGAATTAACTAAAAAAAATAAAAATAAAAGTTCTATTTTTTTTGAAAAATACGTAAAATATTCTAAATAGAATATTAGACTATACATATTCTAAAAATAATTTTAAAATGCAAAATAAATGGAAAAATCAAAAAATTCTTTTTTTAAATATTATTTTCGAAACATGAATTAACTAAAAGAAATAAAAAAATAAAAAATAAATAAAAAAAAAAATAAAAAAATGTGTCTCACGGTCTTACAAAATATAGGTGGTCTCAAATGAACCTAACCTATATATATATATATATATATATATATATATATATATATATATATATATATATATATATATATATATATATATATATATATATAATTATGGTATATAATTGTTTTCAATTACCAATTGATTCTTTTTCATCATTTTTCCGATGAAGATATACATCTAAAAGGTATATATATATATATATATATATATATATATATATATATATATATATATATATATATATATATATATATATATATATATATATATATAACTTGTTATCGATTTGAAATAGTTCTATTTCTATAATAATGATTATATCATGAATTTATTGTTTTCAATGATCAAGTTATTCTTTTTAATTATGTTTTTAGTGATACGAACATACATTAAAATATTTAATATATGGTGTTTATATTCTTACACGCTTTAATTATTACTTTTATATATATATATATATATATATATATATATATATATATATATATATATATATATATATATATTATGAAATATGATCAAATAACAATATAAATTATATAGTAAAGAAAGACAAGAGTAGAGAGAACTTTTATTTCAATACTTGTGATGAAATCATCAAACTTTACAATACATAATATTCACTATTTATACTAGACAAAGAAGATGAAAGGTGATGTATGATATGAATGCTCATTATAGTGGTGCATAACTACACTCATAAAACTCATAATAATGTTTGCTATAATGTTCACTAATTATGGAGAGTAATGGGGGAATATGGAGAATCCAATAGTCATTCACTAAATAATAATTCATAACACTTCCCCTTGAATGACGATTGTATCATGCCTCGTTAAAACCTTAATCGGTAAACCTCATGGGAAAAACCCTTTATTAAGGAAAAAGAGTACATGATTAATAATAGATATTGGAAACAATTGCCTCGTTAAAAACCTTGTTAAGAAAACCCAGTGGGAAAAACATAACTAAGGAAAAGAGTACAATATGTTTCCAACTCCCCCTGATTAGCACATCACTTGATTTTCTTGAAGCACCGCATAACAATGTTTCGTACCATCTTTTCAAATTTCGATGTAGGAAGTGCTTTAGTAAACCAATTAGGAAAGTTGATACTGGATTGAATTTTCTAGATGTTGATGTCACACTCTTTTTGAAGATCATGAGTGAAATAAACTTTGGTGATATATCCTTGGTTCTGTCTCCTTTGATAAATCCTTCCTTGAATGGAGTTATACAAGTTGTGTTATCTTCATATAGTATGGTTGGAACATCCCTGTTAGAAGTTAGACCACAATTCTTGCAAATATGTTGAGTTAAAATTCTTAACCAAATACATTCATGACTTTCCTTATAAATTGCTATAATCTCTGCATGGTTAGAATAAGCAACAACTAAAGTTTGTTTAACAAAATGACAAGAATTTACGTTACCTCCACAAGTGAATAAATAACATGTTTGGGATCAAGCTTTGTGTGGATCAGATAAATATCCATCATCTGCATAACTAATTAACTTCGCATTTTATGAATTTGATTAGTATAAATTCATATCCAACGTACCTCGAAGATATCAAAGAATGTGTTTAACTATATTCTAGTATCTTCTTGTTGGACAAGAACTATATCTTTCTAATAAGTTTACGACAAAACATTTATCAGGTCTTGTATTAATAGTAAGATGTATTAGTGCACCAATAGCACTAAGATATAGTTCTTTGGGAACAAGAAGATTTTCTTGCTTTTTATGATGTTGAAATTGGTCCTTTTTGGCATCTAAGTGACTTACCGCCTTTGGGTTACTCATGGATGTGATTTATTCATATAAAACCTTTTGAGCACCTTTTTTAGATATCTAGATTGATGTATAAAAACTCCATTTTTGGTGTGCTCAATTTGAAGACCCAAACAAAATTTTGTTTTACCAAGATCTTTCATTTCAAAATTTTCTTTCAAACAAGAAGTGACATTTTCCAATTCTCCAGGAATTCCAATTATGTTCAAATCATCTACGTAAACAACAATTATCACAAATTCTGATCCAAATCTTTTTATGAATACACATGGACTTAATGGATCATTTTTATAGCACTCTTTCAACAAAAATGTATTAAAAAAAATTGAAACACATATTGTTTCAATCTATACAAAGATTTATTTAATTTTACCAAATATACTTCACGAAAATTAGAAGTTTGTGCTTCTGGAACCTTAAACCCTTCTGGGATTTTCATATAAATATCATTTTCAAGTGAACCATATAAATAAGCGGTAAATACATCCATTACACATATCTCCAGTTTTGCATATGTTGTTAAACTTATAAAATAATTGAATGTAATTGCATCAATTACCGGAGAATATGTTTCTTCATAATCAATTTTGGGCTTTTGGGTAAAACCTTTGTGCAATGAATATTGCTTTATATCTCACAACTTCATTTTTCTCGTTTCTTTTGCGCACAAATACTCATTCATGTCCCATTGTTCTTACTCTGTTTGGTGTACGGACTACATGTCAAAAAACTTTTCGTTGAGTAATAGAATTAAGCTCTTTATTTATTTCATCTTTCCATTTTGGCCAATATTTTCTATTCATACATTACTCAATAGATTTAGGTTCAAGATCCTCATTTTCTTTATAATCGCGCGCGGAACATGATATGAAAAATTATCGTCGACATCTATCTTATTTCGGTTACATCTTATTCCTGTCATGACATTATTTATTGGGATCTCATCATTTTCATTTTTTCAGGTACCTTATTTTCTTTTGT